>NC_056523.1:296077606-296126652 GCF_019175285.1 Sceloporus undulatus | reverse complement strand
TGGGCTGATCGGATGCCCTCCCCCGAATCGCTCCGTTAGCAAGTGCCCACTACAAATTGAAATCGAATGCATTTTGACAGAAATCGAATGCATTCTGTAGATTGGCCGCTGCCAATCAAGCTATCGTCATGGTGACGTTTGCAGGGGCATCGGGGGGAAGTGTCCTCCCTTTTTAAAGAGCCAGAGCACAGGGGTTTCAGCGGCTGAAGCGAGCAGGGAGAGGATGCCTCTTCTCGCTCACATCGCTCTCTCCTCTTTTTAATAAACCTGTGGGCTTTTGGGTCAGATCTGCCCCTGTCCCAGGCAGAGGATGGGATTGGCATGTTTTTTTTTTTTTATTTTTTGCTTTTAAAGCAACATTAGCTTTCCCTTTGCTTCCCTTGCTGTATCGCTCAAGAAGACAAATCTTCGCCATATTTGCTCAAAAAAAAGGATTGGTAAAAATGTAACAATTGATTGTTTGCAACAGTGTCAGCTTCTCCCTCTGCAGAAAGCAAGTGCAAGCCTGGCTCCATCTGCCCTGGAATATAAACCATGCGCATGTGCGCTCAAAAAAAATGGTTAAAAATGAAACATACCATTCTGGAATATAAACAAATGTGCATATTCGCTCAAAAAACAAATTGTTTTGAATTTGAAAAGGGGGGGGGTTGCCCTGACATGAGCTCCGTTCATGACCTGATTTTTCCTCCTGCAAGGGAAGGAATGCCCAGCGACAGAGGGCTTTGGGCAGGGTAGGCAGGGAAAGAGGCTCCTAAAGAATGCCGTCCCTTGCTCCCTTCCTGCCCAGGGCTCTTCCTCCTCCCCCCTCCCCTCCGATGAGGGGAGGAAAATGCCTTGCCCTTTGCCCACCCTCTGACCTAAATCCCCTCCCTCAATTTGCCTCGATCGTGATCGAGGCCAAAGTTCTCATTCCCAGGACCCGGGGTTTTAAAAAGAAACGGTATTTGCGCCGATTTCAAAAGACCCGCGCTAGGGGCCATTTAACACGGAACGGGTGTGCAAGCCCCCGGATTCGCTTGTGTGAGATCGGGGTGAGTAGGAACTTCCACGTGATTGAATCGGTTCAGAACCGATTTTTTTTGTATGTGAATGGGCCCACAGAGAGAGACGGAGAGCGGCCGGGAGCCCAAGGACGAGGTGAGCGAAGCAGCCCAGCAACGCTGAGAAACTGTGAGTAGCAGAAGAGCTGCTTGCTGAGCGCTGCTGGCACGTGTGCATGGCTCCAGGCCCCGACCCTGACATTTTGAACATTTATCAGGCTATGTTTGTAAAAAGGGAAGGGGGGGGAGTTTGCTGGACCTTGCAACTCTGGGCTGCATCCACACTAGAGAATTAAGAATTAATCTGGTTTGGCACTGCTTTAACTCTTTCTGGCTCAAGGCTATGAATTCTGGAAGTTGGAAGTTATTGTGGAGTAGAACGCCTGCCCCTTCTCCTTCCTTCCTTCCTTCCTTCTTCTCAAATCCCAGGATTCTATAGCATGGAACCAGGGCAGTTAAAGTGGTGTCAAATTGCATTATTTCTGCAGTGTAGATGCAGTCTATGAAAAAAGGATGGGAATGCTCCAGGGTGAGAAAGAAAGGACACATAATAGGCACACCACCAAGATTGGGCAAGTCACACTCTCTCAGCCTCATGGAACCAGCATGGAACCAGCAAAATGACCAGATGTCCTCTTTTTCTGGAGTATATCTTACATTTCAGTCTTCTATCTGGGAGTAATTCCAAAAATGTCCTCCCTTTTGAGCATCACTAAGAAGCATGAATTTATATTTATATGAGGGGTTTCAGCTTTTACTTGGTCATGTCCTCCATATAACTTGAAAGTCCTACATTTTGCAGTGCCTTTTCCTCCTTTGCAGTTAGGACAGCTGGTAACCGTGGGAGCCAAGGGCAGCTAAAGTGGTGTCAAACGGCATTAATTCTGCAGTGTGGCAGCAGCCCTGGTCCTCTCACATGGTGACCCTACTGGTTTTCTTCTGTTTCTTGTGATACCCTTTTCTGCCCCTTGGGTGAAGATTTTTAGTTTTTAGGCATCATAGATGGACCACCATCACCACCCCACAAATTCATGTGGATGGGATCCAGATTTTTCCACATCATTAGAATAAATAATGCTTCCAGCATGCAAAAGGGATATGTGTGCATTAGTCTCCATTCCAAATGTCACAGCAATAAAAAAGTCTTTAACTTGCAAAAACCTAATTAGCTTTTTGACTAATTCTCAATACTATACTATGACTAGAGATTGGAATCATAGAATAGAATCATAGAATCATGGAGTTAGAATAGACCGTGAGGGCCATCCAGTCCAACCCCCTGCCATGCAGGAAATCTAAATGAAAGCATCCCCGACAGATGTCCATCCAGCCTCTGTTTAAAGACCTCTAAGGAAGGAGATTCCACTACACTCCGAGGGAGAAACAGCAGAAATCAAGGGGGGGAAATAATTATAAGGGGAGACAGGGGGTGCCAAAATATTTTTCACCTAGGGTGGCCAAATACCTAGAGCCGGCCCTGGTTAAGAGTGAATACTTGCATAATATTTAGCTAGATTGCAATTTATTACTTGCAAGTGAAAGTATTTGACTTCACAAGGATATACTTTAATTTTAGCAAGATGGAGGGTGGAGGGAACAGGGACATCTTAAGCTATGTCTGGAGGAAAACCTGCTCAAGTTGAGCAGAACAGACCTTTCTTTTTTGGAACTGTTGTGAAGATGTCACATTTTTGTCATTAATTATAGTGATAGCGATTGTTGTTAGCTGCCTTTGAGTCTACTTTGACAAATGGCAATCCTGTGGATGAGACATTTCCAAGATTCCCTGTCCTCTGCCTCTCTGCTCAGGCCCTGTAGATTCAGGCCTGTGATCTCTTTGATTGTGTCTAACCATCTGTCTTCCTCTCTTTCTACTGCCTTCCACCTTTCTTAGCATCATTGGGTTTTTTTTTTTTTTAATGATTGGTTTTTGTCTCATGATGCAGCCAAAGTATGAGAACCTCAGTTTTAGCTTCCAAAGAAAGTTCAGGCTTGATCTGTTCTAGAAACCTTTTGTTTGTCTTCTTGGCCATCCATGGTATTCTCAGTGCTCTTCTTCAGCAGAACATTTCAAATGAGTTATTTATTTATTTTTCCTGTTGGCTTTCTCCACTGCCCAGCTTTCACATCCATACATGGTGCCGGGGAATACAGTGGTTTGGACTATCCTCACTTGTGCAGTGTTATGTGCTTAATGATAATAATAATAAAATAATAATAATAATAATAATAATAATAATAATAATAATAATAATAATAATTTGTATTTATATTTCCTGCCTCTCCCTGCGGATCAAGCCTGAGAATTCTAAATACCCCTCCTTAAAACTGCAAATCCCAGAATGCAACAGGAGGCAGCTAGAGCAGTTAAAGTGGAATAGTAGCACTATAAGAGTATAGTGTGACCCACTCTCTTCCAGGTCAGCATATTCTTCTCAGGAATAAACTCTTCTAGAACATGGCCACATAGCTCCAAAAAACCACAAAAAAAATAGCTTATGCATTGTAAACCACTTAGGGAGTTTTTTAAGTGCACTGATAAGCGGTGTAGAAATGTCCTTGCTATTGCTATCTGTTCCTGGTGGTTTGTTCTTTTCAATTGCTTTGAGCAATTTACTTTGCTTTACTTTAGCCCCTTATTCTTTAATGAGGGTATGTGTCTAGTGCAGATATTTTGGTTTTTTGTTTTTCTATAGTTCTTCTCCCAGTCCTTTGCTGTCTTGAGAGCAGAGATAGGCTCAACTGGCTAAAATCAATTAAGTTAACACTTAAGATGGACATTTTCTAACAAAAAGGGCAACATTATTCAATTTATTTTTAATTTGTGTGATTAATGCAAGTTGGAAATATGGCATTAATTTAATTCTATAATTAAGCTAGTAGTTAAATACTAATTAAATGAGGGTTAGTGCTAACATGCAAATTTCATAATACAGTGGGCCCTTGGTATCCACAGGGAGCTGGTTTCAGGACACACACACCACAACCCCCAGGATACCAAAAATCCATCAATGCTCACATCTCATTAAATGCAATGGTGTAGTAAAATGATGTTCCTTATGTGAAATGGCTAAATCAAGGTCTGCTTTTTGGAGTTCCAAGGTACTAAAGGTTGTTTGGAAGGGGAGTGGTTTTCTCTGATGGAGAATGCATGTATGCAGCAGCTAGCATTTCTGATTAAGGAGCAAACACATCAATAGCTAAAGAAATAAACTAAAGGATTTTTGTAAGAACTCTGTTCAAGATAGGAAAGCTCTCTCAGGGTACTAAGCTGTATACAGGGGTAGCTGTGATGGCCATGTAGCAAAGTACAGTAACATCCAAAATGGACAAAACAGTGATACCTTTATTGGACAAACCCAAATGCACAAAATACATGTTACAAGCTTTGGAATCTCCACTGGCTTTTTCATCAGGGAAAGATGTTAAAAATCATACAGGAGGGCAAAAAAACTATTATGATGTTAGCCTCAAGTCTGCATTTTGTAAAGATGTAGCTGTTCTCATATTGGCTGATCCCATAAAGGTATCACTGAACTTTTGTTAGAAGTGAGAGAATAAAGGAACTGGAAGAGAAGGTCCCTAAATGTATCAATTTACATCACAGAGACATTAAGACAGGTTAATAAGAAAATCATGCTTCCAACCCCCTTCACCCTGTGAAGTCCTGTTGCAACTGCTTTCACAGCAAACCACATGGTTAGGAGGGGGCTGGGTGTGTCATTGCGGCTGCCCTGTCTATAAAACAGTTGTAGGATATGCATTTGTAACAAAGTGTAGACTGCACAGTGTGAACATCAGACACATTTCCTCCCCAGCCATACTTTGTTTTGTTTTTACCACTTGGGCTAATGAAGAGCTCTGGAGAATATACATTATTTTGTAGCTTTGGCTTGGTATTGCCCTAATATGGATTGTGGATCTGATATGCAGTTCTATGAAAGGGTGGACAACCATGGTCCTTTGACAAGAGCAAGAGAAACTCTACTCAAATTATGAAACCATTTTGCATGAGAATTAATCGCTCCAACCCCACTGAGAGACAACATGGTGTCAAAGCAGGGTTTTGTTGTTTTGTTTTGTTTATTGTTTATTTTTTGCATTCTCCATATAAATGGAAACATATTTTGTCTTTGTGTGCATATGAAGTTAACTTTGTCCACCTATGTTTGCATGCTACATAATTAAATTTCCCAGTGACTACTGTTGTGTAGATGGGGAAACACGAAGTATACATTCCCCACCCCTAAAAGGCAAGCACAATAAAACAAGTCAGATAAAAGCCATTTTATCAGTACTGGCAAAGAATAAAGTCAAAAATAAAATCAGCACTGGGAGGCGGGGTGACATTGCAAAGATCAAACAGCACAAAATTATTCTTAAAAATGTCTAGAGAAATAGAAAGGTCTCTACTGGGTGCCATTGTGAGGAGACTACAGACAGGGGGACACTCTGCAAAAGACCCTCTCTATCTTAAGCACCCACCTCATCTCATCTGGAACACATGGAAGAGGGCCTCAGTTTATATCCCAAAGATCCCAGTACTTAAACCTGGGAGGATTCAGGCCACCAAAATCCAAGCCATTTAGGGCTTTAAATGTTTAAAACAGTACTTTATCAATGCAAACTATCAGTTAATGTTCTGGGCCTTAACTTTAACACAGTGTCTATACAAACATTTTCATCAGTCACTCCATATATTGCTTGATTGTATATATTTCATATTTATGCATAACCAAGCATGTATATTATTTGCTGGTGGCTCATTATTTCAATTTGTCAAGTGTCATCTAATTTAAAAAGAAGTAATGCAATGCGATCTGACAGATGCATCACAAACACATGCATGCACGCACAGCACTAATGTGAGATCACCAATTGCTAGAGGCAAAATCTTGTAAACATTTGGAGGGCTGAGATTTGTTTCTGCAGAGCATGTGCTAGAGATATTGTGAATGGCAGCTAAAACAAAGAATTGAAGTCTCATGGTTGTGCCTCCCAGATTGATCATAACACCACACCAGGATTGTATGGTAAAATCATAGAATCTTACAGATGGAAAGCACCACAATGACCATTAGTCCAACCCCTTGTCATGCAGGAATACACAATTAAAGCACTCCTGAAAGATGCCCAGTCAACCTCTGTTTAAACACCTCTAAAGATGGAGAGTACACCATTCTCCAATCTATTCCATTGCTGAACAGCTCTTGTAGCAGAAAAAAAATTCTTAATGTTCAGATGGAATCACTTTTTATGTAATTTGTACCCATTGGTTCATGTTCTAGTCTCTTGAGCAGCAGAAAACAAGCTGACTCCATCTTTTACATGCCATCCGTTCAGATATTTAAAGACAGCTATCACATCACCTCTCAATTTCTCTAAGCTAAACAACATTGGTATCTAAGGGGATTATCACACAGCTAAATAAAGTGTCTTACTGCTGCCGAATTCAGCTCCAGATCTAATGCAGGTCTCTGAACTTGCTTTGGCGGCCATTTTTTCAAAGTCAGGATCATCATGGTTATACTTTCTGGATAGTTTCTAGCTTGCCAATATCCTTCTTGAACTATGGTGCCAAGTACTGGACCTTGTCTTTCCATTACCTGAGTAAATTTTACCTGAGTAAATTATCTGACTCAAAGTGACCCATTCCTGTTCACTTTAGTTTGCTCACCTCTAGTATTGGCACAATAACAATCTGTAAGCCACTCTGAGAGCCTTTGTGACCAATGAGCAGGATATAAATATTCTAAATAAATAAAATAAATATACTATTGCTATGTTTATAGATTCACTTTCCTTTTTGACTATGTCAGTTTCCTTTGACTGATGCTTCTCACATTCCATATTCCTATAACATGTGTAGTACAACTTCAGACATTCTTTTCATTTTTTAAAGTGTCTTCTGCTTGACTCCCCTTGTTATTCAGTTCATTTGTGCCTCTGGCCATGTCCCCGTTTGTAGTTATTATCTGCTCTGCCCTTTTCACATACGGTTCATGTACTATTGCTGCCTCTTGTTTCATAGAATTATAGAGTTGGAAGAGACCACAAGGGCCATCCAGTCCAATTCCCTGCCATGCAGGAACACAAAATCAAAGCACTCCCAAATGGAAACTCCACCACATTCTGAGGGTGTGTGTTCCACTGTCAAACAGCTCATTTTGGATTGTCTCATCCTAGAGTTTTTTCAAGTGAGAGATTCACAAAATCTCTTGTCCCATTGCCTCCCTCTGCACACAGTAATATAAACATAGCAACGCTAGGGGTATGAGAGCTGAAGTGGACAAGAATTGGTCATTTTGAGTCAGATAATTACACAGTGTTTTACTCAGGTAATGTAAAGACAAGGAAAAATAATTAATAATGACATTAATACTGTAATGATGAAGGATATAGCATCTCCAAGATAAAGAGGAGCCATTGCTGAACACCCTTTGGGTTTGGCCAGTCAACCAACTACAAATCCTCCAGTTGCATTAGCTTGTTTGCAAGAATATCATGGAGGATCTTATCAAAGGCCTTACTGAAATAAAGATATAGCCACAGCATTCCCTTCATCTACCAAATATCAAAGAAGAAGAAGAAGAAGAAGAAGAAGAAGAAGAAGAAGAAATAATAATAATAATAATAATAATAATAATAATAATAATAATAATAATAATAATCAGATCAATCTGGCATGACTTGTTTTTGAAAAACCCATGTTGACTTTTTGTGATTATGGCATTCCTTTCTAAATGTTCACAGACTCTCTGTTTAATGATCTGCTCTAGAATCTTTCCTGGTATTGATGTCAGACTAACTGGATGATAATTGTTGGAATCCTTTTTCTTTCCCCTTTTAGAAGATGAAGACAACTCCAGTCTGCTGGGACCTTTTCTGTTCTCCAGGAGTTTCCAAAGATTATTTCTAGATTATTTATGCCAGTTATTTTAATAACCTTGGATGTAATTCATCTCGTCCTGGAGACTCAAATTCATTTAGATTAGCTAGGTATTCCTGCACAACCACTTTACTTATTCTGTGCTGCGTTTCCCCTGTTGTGTCCTCTGCTCCATTTTCCTCAGGCTGAGCACCTTTTCCTTTTGTGAGAAGACTGAGGCAAAGAAAGTGTTGAGTAGTTCTGCCTTTTCTCTGTCCCCTGTTAGCACTTCTCCATCTTCTTCACGCAGTGGCTCATTTACTTCTTCTTTCTTTTGCTTAGAACATACCCCAAAAGCCCTTTTTATTGTTTTTAACCTCTCTAGCAAGCCTGATCTCATTCGGTGCTTTAGCTTTGCTGACTTTACCCCTACACATGCTAGCTATTTGTCTGAATTCCTCTATGGTGATTTCCCCCTTATACATCTCCCATTTAAAACTTAGCTCAGTTGAAAGTTTTTTAGACATCCATCCTGGTTTCCTGAGACACCTCTCATTTTGCCTCCTCGTTGGAACAGTTTGAAATCATGCCTCCAGTATCGCTGTTTTGAGAAACTCCTATTCATCCTGAACTCCCTCCTCTTTTAGTATTCCTGGCCATGGGATCACCCCCAGTATTTCCCTAAGCTTACTGAAATCAGCTCTCCTAAAGTCTAGAATGTGTGTCTGACTATGCCTGGCTTTTCCTTTCCATTGTATAACAAACTCCAAAAGAACATGGTCACTTCCACCTAAGGATCCCACCACTTGCACCCCATTAACCAAGTAATCCCTGCTGGTTAGGATCAGATCTAAAATAGCTGGTCCTCTTGTTGCCTCTTCCACCTTTTGGACAATTAAATTAACTTCCAGGCAAGTGAGGGATTTGCCAGACCTTAAAGTTTTGGCTTTGACTTCCAGCAAATATCAAGATAGTTCAAGTCACCCATCACTAGTACATCTCTCTTTTCTAAGTGTGTGGTCATCTGTTCTAGAAAAGCATCATACATTTCCTCAGCTTCCAGGATTTAAGTCCTAGGTATCTGCACAGGTGTAAACATCCCTGACATATGATGCTATTTCTCCTCACTTTCCCTTTGGCCTATTTCTCTATTACTACATTCCAATCATAACACTCACCCCACCAGGTTTCATATCATATTTGCTTTGTTGTGCAAGAATTTCAAGTTCATCTTGTTTATTCCCATACTCTATGCATTATATCAAAGATGAGGAGTCTCTCCAGATGGAAAATGAGATGGCAACCCCACTTTAGTCCTAATGGGAATGCAGTCTCTTAAAAGTTTAGTCAAAATCATTGTCCTGGATACATACATCTGTCATAAATTTGGTGTTTTTTTCATATTAGTTTATCATCATCATCATCATCATCATCATCATCATCATCATCATCATCATTATATTTCACCTTTCCCAAAAAATTGGTATTCAAGGCAGGTTAGATATTAAAATGATTACATTGGCCAGAATCCTGCTCAGCAGTTACAAATGTATAACCTAGGGTTGCACATTCATGTCAGTTTCATATTCACATTCCCTGCATAGCCCTTAGTTTAGTGGCTACATAGGTGCATTACAGACGGGCGCAAGAGGCGATTACGCACGAGGGGCGGCACTTCCGGATGCGCCTTGCCCCTCAAGCGTAATCAATACGTCAAAATGGTGGCGCCCTATACAGATTGGCACTGTCATCTTGACGTAGCGGACGCTCTGCGTCCGCACGTCCCAACCCAGAAGAGACGTCGCGAGTGTGCACTTTGGCACTTGCGATGTCTCTTCCAGGTTGCCGGAAGGAGCGCGATTTCCACACTCCTTTTTTGCAGCACGGAGCAGTCGTGCGGTTTGGCTGCTGCGGCTCCTCCGCACTGCAACCGGCAGCGGCCCAAGACCGCCCCTTTTGGGTGGTCTGTAACGGGCCAATGGTACCATAAAAGTCCTCAATCCCCACTTACTGAGAAGCACCCACTGCAGTCAAAAAAGGTCTGTTTGCCTGATGATCAGGAAGCAGCTAGCTGATAGTCCCACCTGCCTCTCATATGAACAATCCCCCGTATGATGGGGAATTTCAACTGGGATATTTCTGCCTGTCACACTGGAGATCACTTGCAAGAGTGGGTGGGACCATTAGTCAGATGTTTCTTGATTGATAGGGAAACAGACTTCCATCGATCACAGTAAGTGGGAATTGGTGGAATCAGGACAAGATTTAATATGTAACACTGTAACTATGATGTTTACACATATATTAATACTCAACAGAATTCTGGTCAACATAATTAAAAACATACAAAAGGACATTAAAACAGAATTAATATATAATTATATATAAAACTACATAAAACACACAGTTTTTAAAAATTAAGAGCCTTCAGTCCTAAAATCCTGTCTGAATAAAAAGGTCTTCACTAGCCAATGGAAGGACAGGAAGGCAGGGTCAGTTCTAGTCTCCACAGGAAAGGAATTCCAAGTCTAGGGACAGCCACCAAGAGGGACCTCTATCATGTTTCCACCAAAGGTATCAGTGAAGGTGGTGGGACTGAAAGAAAGACCTCCCCTGTGGATCTCCCTCCCTTCATCCACCATCTCGAGGGAGAGTCAGGCTAGCTCCAAGAGGCCTGCCTGGAAGAAGACAAGCCATCCCTTCATCCACCATCAAGAGAGAGAGAGAGAGAGGCAGGCTAGCTCCACCAGGCCTGCCTGGAAGAAGACAAGCCCTCCCTTCATCCACCATCTTGAGGGAGAGAGAAGCAGGCTAGCTCCACACCAGGCCTGCCTGGAAGAAGACAAGCCCTCCCTTCATCCACCATCTTGAGGGAGAGAGAGGCAGGCTAGCTCCATCGGGCCTGCCTGGAAGAAGAAGAGTCCTCTCTCCAGTCAATCTGCCTTGGTCCAGGCCTCGGAGGAAGAGAAGAGACACTAGACCTCATCCCCTTTCCCCCCACCATTCCCTTCTCCTTTTGTGTCGTGTCTTTTTAGATTGTAAGCCTGAGGGCAGGGAACCATCTATTATCCCCTCTGTTGTAAACCGCTCGTATTCCCAGTGATTGGGCGGTATATAAATAAATCCTATTATTATTATTATCATCATCATCATCATCATCATCATCATCATCTCAGGGTCTAAGGACAGTCATAGGGAAACATGAGGTCTAAGACATAGAGGGTTTTTTATGTCATAACCAATCATTTGAATTATGCTTCAAAACAGGCCAGCCACCAGTAGTGCTGTTGAAGAATGGGAGTTGTATGAGCCCTGTAATCTCAAATTCTTTATTAATGTGTTACTCTCAACGTTTATAAATATTGGCAAATGCTTTAGAAAAATGCACTGAAACAAAATTCTGTTATCCTTCCTCCTGACCTACAAATCACACTTGTGTATCATCCAGGAAATCTTCCCTTGTGGTGAATCATAGTTTGATTCAATTTACCTTACTTCTGCTGTTACAACTGTCAGTTATGTTTATTCAAAGATAGGGAACTCAAGCAGCAAAGCTAGAATAAGACTCAAGGAAAGTGTTAGCTGAAAATAGAACATCTTTTACATGGTGGATTGGTCACAGCACAAAGCTGATTCAGCAGAAAGAGGTACCATTTGGTGTCTTTAAAATTTTCTCTAGATTCATCATTAAATTTTATCCATAACAGATGCAGAGCTCATGGGATCTCACCAAGCATGCTGGCTGGAGGATTCAGAGTCTAATGGTCCAAAAAGGTAATTCTTCCAAACAGATGTTATGTTTTCCTAATACTCTGATTTTTAAAACCACCAGTTTGTCAGGAGTTACATGTGACCTTGCCTGTCATATTTTGCTAGATGCTGTTACAATGCATTATACAGTGGGCCCTTGTTATCCACTGGGGTTTGGTTCCAGGACCCACCATGGATAACAAAATCCATGGGTGCTTCAGTCCCATTAAATATAGTGGTACAGCAAAATGGTGTCCCTTATATCAAATGGAAAATCAAGGTTTGCTATTTCGAATTTATACTTTTTTTTAAATATTTTCAAGTCGTGGATGCTTGAATCCATGGATAAAAAATCAATGGATAAGGAGGGTTGACTGTACAGTAAAAATTGCATTTCTGAGACATGATGATCTCAGCTACAGATGCTGAGATAATAATGGAAGGCAAGCTTGAGTCAAGATGTTCAGAGCTGTTTCTGTGGGAAAATCTAGCTGTAACAACTGCAAAAGGGCTTTATGGGAATGAGAAGAACTAAATGTGTTTATAAAATGTAACAAACAAGAATTGACTCCACCATTAACCTAAAACTGTGCATGTTTTAATTAGGTAACATAAACATTTGTTATTCAGTTCTGACAATGAAAGTCTCTAGACTGGATCTATAGTTTCTTAATAAGATTTTCTGAGTTTTAACTACTGAAGCCTTTATTTCTGAACTTGGTATCCTGCCAGTACTAATACACTTACAGTGAAATCCTGTGCACTTTACTTGGTAATATGTTCTACTGAATCTAGTGACATTTACTCTGCAATGAAAGTGCACAGGGCTGCAGCCTTGGAGTACCCTTTGCTATTATATTACTTCATTATTCCATCTTATTAGCTCTGTTGGGCATATGGCTGATTTCTAATGCTGTATAACCAGGATGATGTTTACAAATTCTCCAAGAGGATTGAGAAATGACAGGCAGCAACTGGCTGGAGAACATATTGGTAGATCCAAGTTTTCCTTTGTTAACCTATGGTGTTTCAAAGCAATCTCACTGATAAAACTCCAAAAGATAATTGAAAGTGTGTGGGGGGGAGGTGCACTTTCCCATTATGAAGACAGATAAATGCAGGGTTTTCCCATTTTCATTTAAAATCATGGCACATTAGACTCTACTAACAGTCCAAATCATTTAAATAAAATAACTTGTAAAATGTTAATTGACATTAACATTTCTAGTCAATGTTCTTTAATTTATGCAACTATTTTGCATATGTAAAAGATTGCATTTTAAATTGGTTTGCTTTTTTTGTAACTGCACTAATTTGTGTTTTTATTTCCCATGAAAACATTTTTTCCACAGAAACCACTTTCATAATGACCAATGACCCAACCCTTCCCCATCCCCCATGAAAATTGTCTCACTCCATCCCTGACTACAACTAGCAGTAATATCACCCACCATCCATGGCACTGAACAAAAGATCAGATACTGAGATACATGGAAAATGAAACCTAGTTTTGACCTGGTAAATAATTTGCATCCTAACAAAGAAGTCATTGGCTCCCACTACACCACAGATTGTCACTCTTTATGCTCATTGGATGACTCTGTAAGTCTGCTGGCATAACTCACCCTCTAGAGCAGTGATCCACAAACTGTGCCCTTTAGGGGATTTTGGACTCCATGCTGGCCAATAATCTGGGATTCTGGGAGCTGAAGCCCAAAATCCCTTAAAGAGCACAGTTTGGGGACCACTGCTCTAGAGTCCTATTATTCAAAGGGAGAAGAGGAGCCAGGTATCCAGAAATCTGCAGCTCCTGATAATGGAGGTCTCCCCAAGTCCAAGCAACCAAGTGTTGAAGCTGGGGGGGGGGGGTCCCTGCTCCTCAGTAGCAGATGGTAGAGACTAAAGAAGCTGAAGATGACACACACCCATCCTTCATTGAGTGGGGAAGAAAGAAGCATTGATTCCAAAGGCTGTTAGATCAGAGATTCTAATTAATTAGGTCTCTGGTGTTGTTGATATAGCTAGTCATACATCTTTAAGCAGCTCTGCCATGTCTTTGTTGTTTTCAGCTGTCTTTTCAAATGTCTTTATCCAGGCGACTGGCAGAACTCGGGCTCTCATGTTTCTTTGACCTTAGACTGGTTATGGTTAGACAAATTTGGTTATTCCTTGATGGCTCTTCTATGTGAATTCACGACTTTTTAACAACTCCTGAAGGGGCTGATGACCACCTTGTCATCTTGCTCTCCATTTTATTGGATAACCAATGAATGACCTGTATGAAATTGACTGCTCAGCCACTCTTGCATCTAACTCCTCAGGACACTTGTTCACAGGAGCATAAGACAGGAACATCATTCTAGATCCACCCATCCCACTGATTTACTTCTCAGAGGACATATAAGATACCTAAACTTTTGTGTTTTAAAGATTCAAAAAGTCTACAGCTAGAGTGAGAATGATCCAGCTTCACAGATTTGGACTACAAATTCCTGCTACCCTGCCCAGCAGAACCATTGGTGAGGACTGCTGGGAACTGCAGTTCAACAACAGCTTGTGGACTGCATAATTCCTGTCCCTAACCTACTGATAGTAAGATCCAAATTGTTAGTCTGAAAGATTTTTTAAAATTATTTCTACTGCCAGACTGACTTCATTTATTTCCATTGCCATCTATTTGATTTCTATTAGAAAATAGCTATATGTGTATAAAAAACTGATTTTATAACCCAACCCAGCAGCTTTCCAATATAGATGACACTAACATTTATTTAATCTGGGTATATCATATATAATGTGCCTATGCCTTACTCGGAGGGTACGTTCCAGACCCCCCCCCCCCCGGTCAGTGTCAGGCAAATTCTGTGTATGATCAAGCCCCATTCATTTGAATGGGGTGCGCCCCTGCAGTGCACGGCACGTGTCATGGGCACGCACCCCATCCATGTGACCTCAGGTCCACGTATGGTGAGCCCACATATGGCACAGGCACACTGTCATTTGGCTATGAAAGGTTTGATCAATTTTATTACAGCAAAAGCAACCAAGTCCGTAACAAAACTGACAGTGGTCCAGAATAATTGTTTCTAACATCTTGAAGCACAGCAATGTTTTTGACAAGTAGCTGGCACTACTATTAAATCAAAACAGATACTGAGGGGGGAACTAAAAACAAAGAATGTGCTTGCTCATAGCTGGTTATTGGCTTAGCCAATATTTAGCTGGAGGGGGTTACACAGAGTAGTTGCCAGATTTTCAAAATAGCAGTACAGAACAATCTAAATTCTTGATGCACTGAGACAGCACAGCATGGCAGTGTGACAGTGTGGGGTTGATGATTAGGAAGTGGCTTTTAACAAGTTTGTCTTAACACCAAATGCAAGTATTCTGTCTTAGCACTCTCCTCAAAATTGGTTAGACTTCAGGGTGTACTGTCATAAGTTGCACGTCTGCTTTGCCTAAATATTGATCTCCTAATAAAACTGATTAGTCTTGCCTATACAACTCACAATTCATGATCCACCCTTAAATAAATATAGCATGAATATCATATCAATATAATATGCAGGTAAATATAAAACTATACTTTATCTGTTCAGATATAAATCTGTTTGCCTAATGACACTGAATAGTCTTGCCTATAGTGTTGGCCCTCTATGTCCATTGATTCTGCATCCACAGATTCAAACATCCATGGTTTTAAAATGGGTCTGTTTGTTTTTTTAAAAAAGTGATAAAATAAAAAATCTAAAAAGCAAACCTTGATTTTGGCATTTTATATTTTATATATTTTAAATATATATTTATTTAAGTCATTCTTAATAGGTCTTAAGCATTTACAGATTTTGCTGTCCACAGGGGGTTCAAGAACCAAACCCCAGCAGATATCAAGGACTCACTGTACGTGCAATCCATGTTCCATCCCAGTGAGTGTAAATAAGTATTTAGAGAGAGAGAGAGAGAAACAGACGGGTCCAATAGTTTCAGTGTTGAACTAGGGTTCTAGGAGAGCAGGGTTCAAATCCCCATTCAGCCATTGGGATCTACTAAGTGACCTTGAGTAAGTCACTCTCTCTGAGCCTCGGAGAAGGGCATTGCCAAACCTCCTTTTGAAAAAATCTTGCCAAGAAATCCCTACCTTAGGATTGTCCTAAGTCAGAAATGACTTGAAGTTACAGAACAACAAATATATAATAATAAAGATCTTCAGGCTATCTGCCTAAATGTAGATGCACTTAGTGAAACTATATTTCAAAACATTGCTATGTTAGCCTTCATCAGATGTAAAAGCTTCTGCTACAAACCTTTTCTGAGGCCTGAGACAGACAGGCCAAAAGGGGCATGGTGGCGACAATACTAGGATTCCAGACCGTGCAGCAACCGCATGGTCTGGAACCCTAGTATGTAATGGCGGCAGCTTGATGGCGGTGTCCCATCCACACAGGTGCCACCATCTTGACGTAAGGGACACACAGTGTCTGCATGTTGCTGCGCATCCATTACATCACGAGTGCACCATTGGCGCACTCATGATGTCTGCCCGGCAACCGAAAAAGAATCCGTTTTTTCCAGGTTCTTTTTATTCCGGGGGGACACCACACAGTTTGGCGGCTATGGCGTCCCCCAGAGGGAAACAGGCCACCACCAGCCCGCCCTTTTGGGGTGGTCTGTCACGGGTCTCAGTTAATATTAAAGGTGCTAATGAGACTGATTGGTGTTGTAGAAGGGCCATTGCCTACCTGCACTATTATCTGCCTAAATATAGATCCTTCTACCTAATGAAATTGACCAGTCTTGCCTTGCAATCCATGATCCATTTTACTCCTCAAAAATTAATACAATCGGCCCTTCATATCTACGGATTCTCTATCCACAGATTTAAGCATCCATGGCTTAGAAATATTTTTAAAAAGGTAAAAATTCTAAAAAGCAAACCTTGATTTTGCTATGTTATATAAAGGACGCCATTTCAATATGCCATTGTATATAATGGGGCTTCAGCGTCCATGAATTTGGTATCCATGAGGGGTCCTGGAACCAAACACCAGCAGATAGCAGGGGTCCATTGTACAATATAAACATATACTAAATATATATTTTTTTAAAAAAGCTAATATAAAAATAAAAAGTATTATGTTTGTGTACATATATGCCTCCTTAATACACTTTATTTGTCTTCTATTATAATACATAATAAACACTGGGCTGAATCCTGTGTGTGCTATATTAGTATAACTATGCCAATTAAGGCAGAGAAGGTAGCAGGAGGGAATAGGCGTGGATACAGAGACCACAGTGCAAGCAAAGCATTGAAAAATACACAGCCAATATATTTTGTCTGCTTTTCCTCATCAGTGCTGCACAGCCCTGGAAAACGTGCAGCCACTGGCACAGAGCACCAATATACAACAGTGTGAACATGATGCCTTTAGTGTATTCTAATCCACTTACCAGATAAACATATCACCCTGACTCAGTTCAATGTATTGATCTGTAGCTTGAGTCTTCCCTTATCCGGAATGCCAAAATCTGAATTATTCCTTTGCTTTCAGAGTACACAAACTATATTTCATGCACAAAATTATTTAAAATATTGTATAAAACCTATAGGCTATGTATATAAGGGCTATATGAAATATAAATGGAGTTTGTGTTTAGAATTGGCTCCCATCTCCAAAATATCTCATTATGTACATATACACAAATACAGGCATTCCAAAATCCAAAAATATCTGAAATCCAACACCTTTATTCCCAAGTATTTCAGTTAAAGTAGACTAATACTGTACCTGCAATGTCTATATTGTTAGTTATCGTTAGGCAGATAGATAGGTAGTTTTGTATCCCACCTTTCATCCAAAAAGAATGACTATCAAAGTGGCTAACAATAAAATTCAACTAGGACCAAAACATAAATAAGACATAAAAACACATTAAACTATAATTTAAAGAGATTTATGAAATGAAAATATCACCTCCCTTCAGTTGAAACCCTGAAAGATGTCAAAAAAAACAACAACAACAACCTACCACCACCATATAATTATTATATTGAGAGCTAACATGAAGTAGTGTTTGAACACTGTACTATGACTCTGTACTATGGAGATCAGGGTTCAGTTCCTCAGTCAATCAAGGAAAGGTGAGCTTAAGTGAGTCAGACACTCTCACCCCAGAAAACTCCATGATACAGTCACCTTAGGGTTGCCATAAGTCAGGAACAACTTGAAGACACACATCAGTAACAAATATGCAGTGATACACAGCTGTGAAGATGATTGCAGAAAAGTTGAGTATATCGCTGCTTTAATAATACTGTTATTAAACAGCTAGAAACATCCATCAAAACATTCTATTTGTTCTTATTTAGCATACATTCTAATGTAAGCTGCTGGTGCTGATCTTTCAGTTACTTTTTGTGCAGGATGGAAAAGGAGCTGAGCTGGCTGAGGAATTATCAAAGTTGGAGTTGAAAGATGTTCTAAGATCTGTTTTTGTGTCATTCTTTGCTGTTTGAAATGGATGCAAGAGAGGGGAATCGTCCAGATGCAGCTCCTCTTATCACAATACTGCAGTGAACAGACAGGGTATGCTTGCTGTGTGTCTATAGAAGCACAGGAGGTATAGTCTTCAAAGCCAGAGACTGGATCCATAGAGATCTGCATACCTAGCAGTACAGTTATGCAATACTATGGGGCATCCCTCACAAAGTGAATAAAAGGGGAACTCAAATGATCAGAAGATCAGAAGCAACTCCCCTATTAGAAAAGTTTGTGGAATTTCAGTTGTGGGAGGAGACAAGAAAGGAGAGTGAAATTATGTTTTTAAAATTATATATGCTATTGAAAAATGAGAGCCAGCATGGTGTAGTAGTTTGAGCATTGAACTATGACTCTGGAGAGACCAGGGTGCAAATCCCCATTCAGCCATAGAAACCCACTGAGTGACCTTGGGCAACACTCTCAGCCTCAGAGGAAGGCCAAGGAAAACCCTCTCTTGACAAATCTTGCCAAGAAAACCCTGTTATAGGTTTGCAGTAGGGTCACCATAAGTTGGAAATAGCTTGAAGGTGCACAACACACATGTAGAGAAAATGGAGATAAAGACAGAGAGAGATATATTCCTTTTCTTGTCATACCAAACCTGGAAGTCAGTCCTTGAGGCTGTCTTCAGGACTAAGGAGGCTGGCAAAATCCATCATCGAATTTGCTGATACTGATATTCGGTTTTCTGAAGGGCAACATTTTATGCAATGGCAGATTGCTTGTCTCAGAATGTATGGCCAGAGAAGAAGTGTCCACTGCCCTCAAAGTTTGGTTATTTGTTGTTGTGTGCCTTCAAATGAACTCTAATTCATGGTGGACTTATCATACGATTTCAACTGTGGAGCAGAGATTTGAAATTTGGTCTCCTGAAGCCCTAATCCAACTACACCATGCTGACTCTTCTCAAAAGTTGTGTGTGGCAACCTCATGGGCAAAACCATGGGGTCGCGACCCTCTATCTGGATAGCAATGCTCATCAAGATTGGAATGTCACAGTTCCGCTGGCAAACCACGGAAGGGTGACCCCCTCTCAAGATGACAATGCTTTATCCAAAATTAGATAGATAAACCCATGTTTATTCGGCTGGCTTAGCTGGTCTCCATATCCTGCTTCCTTGCCTCAAGAGCACGCACCTAGCATGCACTGATCACGCACCTGTCATGCCAGTCAGATGATCTAGGAGCTAGGCTATCATCAATGATTGTAAGGAAGACAATGGACGGAAGTAAGCAAGATGACAATAAAAGTCCCAGCCAGAAACCTGGCTGGAGGGAAGCTTGTGCACCCCCATTCCTGTCTCTGCGTCTCCTTGCCGTGACAGTTGTGGAAATATTTACATATGTAGCTGTGGGGAAAACTGGGTTATCTTTGAAAGGGATGGATGAAAGAAACGCAGATAAAAGAAAAGAAATGGTTTTGTGTACACAAATGCAGATGTGGACTCTGGTTGGCATGCATTGTAGAAAAATGCATATAATTTTACATATTATTCTCCATAGCCCTCTGTGGATGGGGTGCTCACACCCTGCAACATATTGGCCACATGTGTGTTCCAAACAAATTCTATCTTTCAGGCACAAACCCACAAACACTTTTCACAGATGCTTCAAACTTTACTTAACAGAATTTACAGGTTCCAACACCCAAATAAACTTCACAGTCAAAGGCAGTCCCTAGTTTCTTCACTGAGATTCCTCGTTGACCTCTCCCTTTCGACTGGTCCACTTCTCCAGCGTTTCTATTTCTACTTTCTCTCTCTCGCTGAGCCTCAGACCCTGCTCCCACTGTTCAGCGTTCGAATCCCACCACTCTCATTCCAGAGTTCCTCCCTCTTTTGGCACCACTCTCCTTCATGGGGATATCTAAAGTCTCCTTCCTCTTTAGGGTTGCGAAGCTTTACCCCTAGCTGTGGCCCAACTCTTAGCCCATGCTTCCCTTGCAAAGTTGTGGGTGTCCCTCTTTTCCAGGACTCCTAATTACCTTCTCTGTCCCTGTTCTGACTGCCTCTCCACGTCCAGTTCTTCCACATCTCACCCTCCTTCCCATGTTCTCCCCTCCCTCACCTTTTATCTCTCTTCCCCAGGTCCACACTCCTTCCTCTTGGGCTTCCCCTGGGTCCTCCCTTCTCTCCTGTTGCAGTTCTGCCCAATCAACCCTCTCCTTGCCCTCCCTTCCCTGACTATGCCCTCCCACTAGCACAGTGGGAAATTCACAAAGAGCATTCTGGAAACGACAGAGAGGAGAACACCAAGCTGCTGAAATGCAAGCAGATTATTTTGATTCATACATAACTGTACAGGTCAGAAGAATCAGGGCAATTTTTTTTTAAAAAAACCAACTCTTCTTCATAAAGTACTCAGTACACTCTGGAATTCACTATCACAAGATGTGATGACAGCTGCTAATGCTGAGGGCTGCAAAACAGATTAGTAAAATCTGTGGAGGTAAGGCTACTAATTGTTATTAGAATGATGGCTATCTATACAGATAGGCCTTTTAGCCTGATACTATATGGCTCTTCTCAATGGCCTTTTAAGTATAATGCGCCCCTGTTTAATGTCAGTCTTCATCACAAAAACTATCACATTCATCATCTTCAATGTCTTGGTCACTTTCCTAACATCTTGATGTGAGGCAACTTCTTAAGTCATTCACATAAGGCCTGAACATCCTTGGTCTGACATGCATCAAGAAAACCTAGAGAGAGAAAAGGGAAAAAATGCAGGGCATCACTAGGGGGTGTAGGGTAGGGTTGCCATAAGGAGGACCTCCGAACCGGGACAAATGTAGGACCAGGTTTGAAAATGTAGGACTTTTTTTTTTATTTCCTTGCAGGACATTTTTTAAAAAGTCCTACATTTTCAAACCTTCCTCCTCCTCCTCCTCCCTGCTTCGAGGACGCCTAGCCGGCTCCCAAGCCGGAGGAGGAACGGGGGCCGCTTGGAATCGCGGCGATTGCCGCGGTGCCAAGCAGCCTCCCCCTCCTCCGCCTGGGAGTAGCCTAGGCCGGCTCCCAGCCGGGAAGGGCGCGGGAAGCTTGGCATCGCGGCATCGCCGCGGTGCCGTGCTTCCTCCCCCTCCCCCGGCCTGAAGGGAGCCTAGCCGGCTCCCAGCGGAAGGGCGCGGGGAAGCTTGGCATCGCGGCGATCACCGCGTGCCAGCTTCCTCCCCCTCCTCCCGGCCTGAGAGGGAGCCTAGCCGCTCCCAGGCCGGGAAGGGCGCGGGGAAGCTTGGCATCGCGCGATCGCCCGCTGGTGCCAGGCTTCCCCCCCTCCTCCCGCCTGAAGGAGTCTAGGCCGGCTCCCAGGCCGGGAAGGGCGCAGGGAAGCTTGGCATCGCGGCGATCGCCACGGTGCCAGGCTTCCTCCCCCTCCTCCCGGCCTGAGAGGGAGCCTAGGCCGGCTCTCAGGCCGGGAAGGGCGCGGGGAAGCTTGGCATCGCGGCAATCGCCGCGGTGCCAGGCTTCCTCCCCCCCTCCCGGCCTGAGAGGGAGCCTGAGGAGAAGCCTCGGCCGGCTCCCAGGCCGGGAAGGAGGCGGGGGCCGCCTGGCGCTCCCAGGCCGGGAAGGAGGCGGGGGCCGCCCCTCATCACGCGATGGCCGCGGTGGGAAGTGGCCTCCTCCTCCTTCCTGGCCTCGCGGAGGCCTTGGAGGCCCCCGCGGCCGGAGCTCTGACCGCGGAGGTGCCTCAAGGCCTCGCTGGGCCCGGGAGGGACGTCTCCGCGGCTGGAGCTCCAACCGCGAGAGCCTTCCCAGCCTCAGCAAGGCTTGGAGCCCCCGCGGGTGCCGCTGGGCCGGTGGGCGGGGCCGTCCCGGTTTGGTGCCAAAACCGGACCACTGGGACGGCACGCCCAAACCGGACTGTCCCGCTCGGGGGGCGGATATGGCAACCCTATGTAAGGCCGTGAACTGCCATGGGTGATGCCTAAGGAGGGGTGACACAAGTACCTCAAACATCTCTCTTTGGGCAGAAACGGCTGGTGCATTCATCTGTGAACAATAGGTTAGTGTTTTTTTAAAAAAAAACAATACAATTAAACAGCACAGCATGCTCTTAAGGTAAGGTTTGTGGCATCAGGTCAGGAGACAATAAGTAGTTTAAAAAACAGTACAATCAAAACATTACATAAAAGCCCTTCCTGTAAAAACCTTCAATTTTCAAAAGCCTTTCTTTTTAAAGTCTTTGCTTACTAATGGAAAGCCAGGAAGAACGGGGCCATTCTAGCCTCCCTAGGAACTCTCAAGGGAGTTCCAGAGCTGAGGGGCAGCCAATGAAAAGATCCTATGATGCACCTCACTAATCATACCTATGAAGATAGTGGTATGGAAAAAAGGGCTTCTCCTGAAGCTCTCAGGTCCTATGGCAAGTTCATATGGGGTAATAAAATCTGCTAGACAAGCATGTGGCATCACTAGGGGGTACAGGGGGTGCAGACTACACCAGGTGATACTCTAAGGGGGGGTGACACCTCTTCTGCTCAAACACCTGTATTTTGCTAGAAATATTGTGGCATTTGTCTGTATCTTTTCAACGTGCTTTAAGAGATGGCAGGAGTTAGGTGAATCTCAGTGAAAGAAGAAAGGAGAGCCCCCAGAATATTTTAAAACTACAATTAAAACTTCAAAAATTTAAAAATTTGATATTTTTTTAAAAAATATTCTTTTAAAATTTTCTTTTACGTTTTAACCAAATAGTGACTATGTATATGTAAATACATTTAGGTTATGCATATGATATTGTAATTTCAAGGTATAATTTTAATTTTGCTAGTTGTTTATGTCACAACTATTAGTGGTAAGTCACAACTATTCAGTGGTATATGGGAATTATGATTTACAAGTAACCTTAGTGCAAAAAAGCATTACTTAGGATTCTATATGGTGTGAAATGGGATGAGGAGGTAAATGAGGGGGGTGACACCCTGAGTGATTTCATCAGGTGACACCAACCCTAGGGACGCCACTGAGATAGGCTAGAGCTGGACCATGTACAGCTTTATGGGTCATAAAGAGCTTTTGGGATTGTGCCTGGAAGCAGACTGGCAGCCAGTGGAACTGCCATTGCAAAGGATTTTTATTCTCCCAGTTTGTTTTTTAGACCAAGTAAAACTAGCATTTAAAAAGAAATGACAGCTGATGGCAGTCAGTTTCCCCTTTGGCTGAGATAACAGCAGCATCCCAAACAGGTGAGAGCTCTGCCCTCATGTGACGCAACAGCCATAGGTATATTTCAATTTTTAAAAAATGTAACATCTCAGAAATGTTATCCTTTTTGGCCCAGAAGTGTGGCTGGGTTACCCTGGAAGTTTATCATCCAAAAAACCTAACATTTTCATTCCCTGATAGAGACCCTGCTTTGATATTATGAAAAACAGAAACAAGGAATGTATGGCCCTCCTGATGACCCAGGGGTAGCCAGCAGGATAGACAATGCTGAGGTCCAGTAGGAGCTGGAGTCCAATAACATCTGGAGGGCTCCATCCCTGCTCTAAAATCAGCATTTTCATATTGTCGTAACCTATAACAGTATTGGTTTTGTAATAGAGTAGTCTCTGTGCTCATTAAAAGTAGACACCCCAAAGCACACCTCTGACTGTATTTTCTTTGCTGGCCTCTCCAGGGAAAGTATCTATTAACAAGCTGAAATATAAAGAGCCTCTAATCTTGTTTTCATCTTTCCATACTACTGAAATCTTATGCAGATGGGGGTTTCTCTCAGCTGTTGCATCCCTCTGTCCTCGTCTGAGACTAATTTAGATATCTCTTCAGCTGACAGTTCTGCATTCAGACCTGCTATGCATATATATGGTATCAGCCAAGGAATCCTAAGGAATGGTGGAGTTAAGTGGCCAATGATCCATGACTTTCCAAGCTTCACTGATGTGTTCTGGCTAGGATCAAAGATGAGGGTAGTTTGCTAAACTAGTCACCCCTCACACTTTATATTCTCCCCTGAAAACAACTGAAGGATATTTAATCACACAGTCATTAAGCTGCCATGCTTACTGGATGAAATCCTGGGCTGTGTTTAAGGGAATAAGGGGGGTTTAGGATGAAGTAGAATAAAAATCACCTAAGAAGATAGGCTGTTGATGGTAAGGTGACTTGGAGAGCTCTCATTCATAGGATCACCATAAAGTGAAGTCAACTTGACAGCAGTTAATAAATTCTGTTGTTGGAATGCAGTTCCCATGATTCCCCCATCATTGGCTAGCCTAGCTATGTGTGAGTAAGATTACTTCCCAACTACATCTGGAGCCCATGCTTTCCCACCTTCGCTCTAAGGTGGGACCATCCATCCATATGTAGTAGGATGGCAACTCGCACCAGTCTTGGCCATTATAGCCAATAGTGGAGAATAGTAGAAGTCCAACCACATCTGGAGTTTTTCACCCCTGCTCTAACAAAAGTTTCATGTTTTAAGAATTTAAGAATGTTAGAGGATCTAAACTGGATCAGACCAAAGGCATATCTTGGCCAGCATTTTGGTTGTACTTTGGTCAACCACATGTCTATGAGAAACCTACAGACCATACCTAAACACAACAGCACTCTCCCACTCCTTGCATAACCAGCAACTGACCTGGAGAGTACATCAACATATGAAACATTTGAAATTGAGAATATCAGACACTTTTTAAAAGTTCACAAAAATGCTACTGTTACAAGTCAGGCCTAAACACCTATGACTGTTTGGCATGGTTCCATAATTATATATACAGTCTTAATAACATATCCCAGAAGAGCTGTTCATGCTCTTTGAACCTCCTGCTTACCCTGATAGGCAAAAGCTGGGAGAGCTGCTATAAAGGGCTTGCAGCAGTCTTGTGTTATTTGTGATACCATCCAGGTGCTACTGGCTCAGATTGTCAAAATCTTACCAAAGTATCTTAGCTTAATGCAGGTGTGGGTAAATTTTGCCCTTCCAGGTATTTTGCACTGTAACATCCAGTCACTTAATTTCTTACTCCTGTGTTGCATAGGGCCAATGGGAGTTGCAGTCCAAAAACATTTGGCAAAAGTTTCCTTTTCCCAAGAGCAAGGGTGGGAATCATGCTGCTCCCTTGGTGATGTTAGCCTACAAGTCTCATCCCTAGCCAGCATAGCCAAAGGGAGTTGCAATACAACATGTAGAGGGCCAAATTATGTCCACACTCTTAGGATAAGAGCTATGCATGGCACTGACTCCTGAACAGCAGCATTCTTGGTGCTCTTTAATGGAGAAAGGAATTCTAGCAGGCAGAGCATCCATGCTATGCTGCTGAAATCCCCTCCTATACAAAATGGATAAAGGAGAAGGAAGACCCTAGGGACATACATTTTTGATAATTTCATTCTCACATGAGCGTATGAATAACTGAATCAATTTTCTCCCTAGTTTAAGAAAGTCTTTGAAAACTGCATAGTTTCTGAACCTATTTGCTATTCAGGATTTAACCTGCACACACACAAACCCACCACATTTTCACAGGAAAAATTTGCTTTTTTCGCCCAGGAATGTTGTTCTACACTCAAAATAATGAAAACCACATTTTCTGCAGCAAAACCAATGTTACTTTGTAAAAAAAAATCCATTTTCTGTGCCAAAAAAAGAAGAAGAAAAAACTTCTCACAAATGGGATTTGTCAGCAGAATAAAACTGCAAAGATTCTCATTGTGTCAGTGTCTCCTCATCAGGGTTTCCCTTTTCCATCTGTTCTGTGCACATCTATTATTCTTTCCACCCCTCCAGGATTCCTGTCCTCTTTCGCTTCAGACTAGCCTATATGTAAAGCCTTGTCTTTGGCAACCTCTCATGCCCTTAGCTGCTGAGATTCACAGCCTTAATGGCTAGATAGATTTTTGCATTCTAAACATTAAAAGCTAACACTCTGAAAACTGAATTCTTCAACTACCTCTGTGACCCTGCAGTGCAATTACCAAATAAAAGAAGCACAACCTTTCTCTATGGATGTTCCTATTTCAAGAAAAGCTTGTTCTGACCTCAGTGATTTTTTTAAAAAAAGATCCCCGCTTTTTTGCAGAGTAACTTCAGTGAAATAGGTCCTCAGCCTTAAATATTTGTAGGGTCTATTACCCTTGTGTAAAATGTATTTTGATGTTCATTTTTAGATACCGGTAGGTTCTTTCTGAGCCACAGTAGCATAGTCATTTGAGCATTAGCATGTGGGGAGCAATAGATCCCACATGGCCATGGAAAACCACTGGTTGACCTTGGGTATGTCACACACTCTCAGTCCTCAGGGGTTTGAATTATTTTTAATATTCTTGATTGTTTAATTCCTTTTTAATGCTGATCTTTTGTCATCTTTATTTATCATCATCTGTTTCAGTATTTAAAAATTTAACAGCATCTTTGAGGATAACCAATTTATATCAGCATAAACATTTGTGGACTACAGCCATCTGAAGAAGTGGGCCATAGTCCATGCAAACCTATCCTGAAATTAACTGGTTAAACTTTAAGATGCCAAAAGACTCCTCCTTGTTATTCAAAGAAAAGAAAAGAAAGAAAAACATAAGTGATGTCAGACTTAGAAGGCACACTATACTGAAGGTCTTTTTGAGGAGTTTTACAATCGCATGGGGATATTCATTTTGGAGGAGCAAACCAAAAAGAACATTATCCAGAGATCAATCAAGTTGTGATCTCCTACAGAGATTTGTTTGGGACTGCACTGTTCCAGTTTGTCATTGTTCTTGCAGAGAATACACACATCACATCAGCTGACTTGATAACCCTTCTGTGAGAAACTGCAAGCCATTTTCAAGGAACTAAGCACCAACAAATACCAGGAACTGCAGGCAATATTTCAGAGAAAGGAACTGACAAACCACCTCTGAGTATTCTTTGCCTTAGAAAACCATATGAAATTCATGGGGTTGCCATAAGTCTAGAGATGACAGCACATAAACTCACACAAGGAGCAGCTGGATGATACAATAAGGAAATGCTACCATTGCCAGAGTGTGTCTTTTCCTCACAAGCACACACAAATGTTGCCATTGCCTAATATATATGACCACTCACATCTCTTTCCACTCTCTCTGTAACTATTTACCATCCCCACTTCAACATGAATTTGGCTAGCATCCTGTTAGTGACATACATTGATGTGTATCTCACTTACACATGTGTAAGTCTTTCTTTTCTTTTGTCTTTTCAGACTTCAGAATACTCTTCATCCCACATACCATGACAAAAATCCACCTTCTTCTTGCAGCCTTCCTCCCCCACCTGCCCCCCAAAGTAGATGTAGTAGCCAGTGAAGAGTAAGAGGCAGATGAGAAGCATTTTGTGTTTTGATTATAGCCAGACACACTATGATGAAGTTCTGGAACTAAAGGTCCTCTAGAAATCCTAGAAAATGACATTGTACATTTGGCTATTCCCTCATAGCAAGATGCTTTTCAATCACTTTCCATTGCTGAAGTGGCCATTGGAAATGAGGCTCAGGAAGAAGGTGAGTTATGAGGGAGTGTAGGAAGGAGACATTTAATTGATTCACTATGCACATCTCCTGATGCAGGATTTTAGCCAGTATTTCCATCACTTTTATGATATGTTTTACATGAGCTACCCAGATAGTCTGATTCTTTGAATTATACAGAATGAAGCCCACATTCCAAGTTTCTATTTGGAGCTAGTTCAATCATATTTTGTTTGTTGTTTATGAGGTTTGCCAGCTTCCTTCAAAGGTGAATTTGGGGTGCTTTTCTTTATCAATGTTTTGAAAATTGCCTTCTGCTATACAAAACTGCCCATGACTGCTGAGGTTTTCCAATCATCAATAGATATCCAAAAGGAAGAGAGCCTTTTCAGATATTGAGCTGTTCCATAACTTCCAGGATCATCTCTTAATGAAGGTTCCCAAGGATGAAAGAGTAAAAAATAAATAAATCCCCCCCCAACCCTGCAGGGATTCTCCTTCAAAGACTGTTGTCTTGCTGCTTAGCACAATGGAATATATCTGATTCCAGTGAGAATTCCAATATACTGAAGATTAGGGTTAAGACTAATATTTTTGTAAGGTCAAGGTAATGATTAGGGTTTCCTGTACACTTATATGTTCTCACCTACTGATGCTTTGCTGTTTACCAAAACACTGCATAGGGTATTTGTTTTCTGAGGCACCATATGTCATCTGGTCTGACAACCTAAACAGGGCCAGGTCTGGTTAGTACTTGGACCACCAAGAAATACCAGATGCTATAGACCATATTCAGAAGGCGGCAATGGCAAACCAGCTCTGAGTATTCCTTGCCTAAGAAAACCCCATGAAATTCATGACGTCAACAGGCAGCTTGAAGGCACATACATACAGAGATTACATTGACTCAGATAAAATAAAGTACCCTAATGGCAAAGATCAATAGTTTTCGTGGGGCTTTTTTATCTTTGATGTTTTGCATTTCTAAAAGAAGACAAATAGCTTCAGCTTCTTCTCTCTAGATTAAATATATGTAACTCTTTGAACCATTTCTGTGTAGCTTGGTTGCAAAGGTGGGATCCAGGGGCTGGACCTCAGGATTTGGCATTCCTCTCTATGCAATTTCTTAATTGTTTTTCACCACATCCCTGACATTAAAGCCACCAGGTACCACTGACATCAGCTTCAAAGGGGACTCACCAGACAAATCAATGGCGTTACAGTGTGGGACTTGTGCACTCCCAACTTAAATCCATGGTGAGCCATAGAACTCACTGGGTGACATTGGTACAGTCCCTCTCTTTCAGCTTGAACTGCAGTTTTATTATGAAGAGGAGAGACATGTGTCCTGACTCAAGCTCACTAGAAGAAACATGGGATATAAATGTAATAAATCAATGTGGCATAAGAATACATATTCTTTGAAACAAATCACCCTAAAGCCCTATCAGGGATAGAGAACTACTTGCATGGATCTTTGGATCTATATTTGTTTTCCTCCAGCCATCAAATAAAGATTCCTGACCAGATACATGTAAAAAAAACAATTGAGAAATTATATACAAGACCACTTGTTTTTCATACAAAGCTTTTTCCCCTTACAGAGAGACTGCCTCCTACCAAAATGTTCATCAAAACTAAACTAAGAGAAATAATAGCTGATATTTTGCAGCAGGAAACATAACATAAAATCCTTATGAAGAACTTTGCTACACACTCACCTACTTTAAAAAAACCACTATTTTAGCTAGAGCACCCCCTCCCTCAACTATTTAGTGATCCATGGATGATGTCATTGTTCTGCATCTATCTAGGGACCTAGCTAGACACTGATGCTCCCTGCTCTCCACCAGTCTCTAAATGGCTGGGGAATTCCGACAGCTAAAAGGATGTGTGTGTGTCATTGGGTGAGATCAGTAGAGAATTCCAACCTATGCTACAAGTTAACAACAACAAAAAAGATTTACAATGGCATATATTGGACTAATGCCATTGTATGTCACTTGCAGGATAGGAGCCAACATTTCCTTCCTTTAAAAAAAAACATTATGACTAGAATCCTGTTGGTGACATATACAGTGAGCCCTTGGTGTCTACTAAGGTTTAGTTCCAGAACACCCTGTGAATACCAAAATTTACGGATGTTCAAGTCCAAATATAATAGCATAGTAACACTGTGTCTCTTATATAAAATGGTGAAGTCCATATTTGCTTTTTGGAATTGACATATTTTTAAAATATTTTCAAACCATGGATGCTTGAATCTCTGGCTTTTCTTTGCAAACGAAGATTCAGGAAGGACTCATCCCATGCTTTCTACAAGCACGTTGATGACTAAAAAGACCAATCCGAGATAAACAAGTCTGGTTGCAGAAAGCACTGCAGAAAGTCTCCTTGGGTGATGTTTCTGGGTTGTGATTCTTTCTGCTTTGTCATTTCTCTTCGAGACTCATTCGGCGTGAGCTTTCAAAAAAGGCTGCAGCATCGTGGATAGTACGTCTCCATGCCTCCCAATATGAGGCCAGGGCAGACCATTGTTGGTGATAAATTTGGCTGAGCCTGAGATGTTGTTTCAGGGAGTCCTTGTATCTCTTCTTTGGGGCGCCCCTCTTATGCTGACCCATGGCGAGTTCACCGTAGACTACTATGGGGGGGGGGGGGGATGGTCCTTCATCCTAGAAACGTGTCCTGCCCAGCGCAGCTGCATCCTCACTAGCATGGCCTCAATGCTAGTGATCCCTGCTTGCTCAAGGACAGCAACATTTGTCACATAGTCAGTCCAGTATATATTTAGAATTGTGTGTAAACAGCGCTGATTAAAGCGTTCAAGGAGTCGTAGATGTTGGCGATATGTGACCCATGTTTCAGACCCGTAGAGGAGAATAGACAGTACAATGGCTCTATACACACTGATTTTTGTGCTTTGCCTCAAGTGTTTATTACTCCAGACTCTTTTGTGAAGCCTTCCAAATGCACTATATGCCTTTGCTAGTCTGTGATCAATCTCTTTATCAATCTTGGCATCTGAGGAGATGATGCTTCCCAGGTAGGTGAACTGCTGGACAGACTTAAGCATAGGTTTGCCTACAGTGATGTGGAGATGGTAGTGTTCTTCCTGTGGTGCAGGCTGGTAGAGAACTTCTGTTTTCTTCAGATTGACTTCCAGCCCAAAGAGCTCTGCAGCAAAACAAAATGTTAGGTGCTGCAGGGCTGATGCTTGAATCAACGGATAAACAAATCCATGCATATGGAGGGCTGACTGTATAGGTATAACCCTCAGTTTTGCCAGCAAGTTACTTGGAGGAGTTATTGTGGAAGGAGGTAACTAGTAAGTCCTTCTGCAATACCTGTGTTTTGCCTGCACAACAGCAGTCAAGAGGCTATGGCAGGGTACAGACCGCCAGCTGGCCGCCTCTCTTTTCCACATGACCGCGCCGCAGCATCCAAATTGTGCAGCATGGCTACATAGAAGCAAAAGGACCGCTAAAAAGCAGCTCCTTTTCGCACCGCCACAAACTGCCTGGGATGGCACGAAGACATCTGGAAGGTGAGTGGCAGTGATGTCACAGCTGTGCATGCCATGTATACGGCGCCACACAGCTGTGACGTCCTGGGGTTGTGGGTGTCTAGAAACAGCGCCCCGAGGGAACCCTAGCACATCACCAGGACGTGCTACAGGGCCCATTTGTCCAGGGCCTATCTGGCACATCCTCCTGACTACCAATTAGATTCAGGACTATGTATGGGCACTTTCCCATTGCCCTTGAACATCTGGAGAGGAAGAACCAGCTTGATGCTAGGAGCTGCTTTTTCTTCCTTGGGTGGCCAAAGGTAGCCAGACCAGCAGACATGGGCCCAGTGCAGGATCAGGGAGTCCTTCAGCTGCTGTTGCACAACTGAGGATGAAGTAAAGAAAGGAAAATCTATTAACATATACACACATCAGTGTAAGCATGCTGGCAGAGACAAAGATTTCTCCAAACTTTTAATTTGATCTTAGCCCTTGTGGCTTTTATTGTACCTCTCTCTTCTTTCATTCATTTTTACCCATGTTCACACACCTGACCTGCATTCCATACTAAATCAAGGCTATTTCTTTAAAAAGGATCATTGTGTGTGTGTGTGTGTGTGTGTGTGTGTGTGTGTTTAATAGATATTTTAATTGTACATGTTTAATCCTGTTTTAAGGGGGGGGAATTTGGGACATAATTTTGTAAATGTGGATTTTAATATGTTGTGAGCTGCTTTGATTGTCTTGTAACAGAAAAGCGGGATATAAATAAAAGTATTATTATTATTATTATTATTATTATTATTATTATTATTATTATTTATCATTGTGCCCATTGCTGCATTGTTCTGCTGACTTATTCTAGCAGGACAAGAAATTGCCTCTGTAGGAATATTCCATCTGGTAGATTTAGCTGTCAACTAGTATAATTTCTTTATAGTACCCAGACGCAAAGATATTCAGCAGTGTGACTAGAGGCAATGCTGCCAGTGCAGCAGTAACTGCCAACTCTGACAGAAGAAACCAACTCAGCACCAGAGTTAATTTCCTTAATGAGCTCTGAGTGAGGTTTTGCAAGGAGATGCTGGCATCTGCAACTCACTAGAGCTAGCAAGGTTGTTTCTGAACACTGCACCTGTGTTTGCTAGGCAGACATACTTCAATCCACTTGTAAGACTCCAGAATTGTTGAAGAAAGGATAGCAATAGCGCGTTACAGACCACCCGTTTGGGGCGGCCTGTATCAGGCCCTTTCCCCACTGGATCGGGGCCTCAGCTGCCACAACGGCAGCCTCTGAGGCCCCGATCAGCCGCTTTCCAGGCTGCGGGGAAGTGGCAAAAGGCCGCTTCCCCGCGGCCTGGAAAGGGGTATCCCCCAAGGACACCCAGCGGCAGCGGGGAGGAGGAGAAAGGGGCCGCTTAGCCCCTTTCTTCTCTGTGTTGCTGGCGCAGCCATGTAAACACTGCGCACACCGACACAAAGGTGGAAGGAGCTCCGAAACGGAGCTCCTTCCGGAGCTGCGGAAAGGGCGCCCCAGGCTCCCTCGCGCGGCCCCAGTACGTCACTTCTGTGCCACCACGTTTGGAGGCAGAACAGTCGTGACGTAGCAATGGTGCCCCCCGTGTGGAATGGGCACCGCCATTTTGTACGGACTCAGTCCATACTAGGGTTAGGGGCATCAGGAAGTGACGCCTCTTCATAACCCTAATACGCCCCTTCCTAACCCTAGCACGCCCCTTCGGCACGTCTGTAACGCGCCAATGAGAGCTTGGAAGTAATGCATAACATTACGTCCAATAAATGTATTTTCATTGCTAATGAGAACACAACTAACAAAAAGGAAAGGCAAAAGGCTGTTTTGGCAAGATTTTTTCAGAGGGGGTGTGCATTGCCTTCCTCTGAGGTTGAGAAAGTGTGACTTGCCCGGTAGGATTCTGTGGCCAAGTGGGGATTCAAACCATGGTCTCCAGGTGTCCTACTCCAACACTCAAACCACTACACCATTATTTAAACTAGAGAGATCTTGTCACACCTTTGAGAATAACTGAAAGAAAGAAGTTGGCACCATGAGCTTTCCTAGACTTAAGTCTTTTTCCTTAGATTTGGAATTGCATTTAGGAAGTAGACCTAAGGGGCTGTGCAGACCACCCCTAAGGGGCGGCCTGCAGGTGCCTTCATTTTCACCACGGCCCCGATCCAGCCTTTCCAGGGTGTGATAGCCAAGATGGCATAGTTTTATGGCACTCCTTCAGTGCTGCATCATGTGGACGCAGCACCAGAGGATGGCCATGACACCGCACACCATATGGTGTGACATGCGGCATCAAGTCACCCTGGGGGGCAGAGCCAGGGTGTGCATCCTGTAGATGCTACAGCCTGACTCTGCCCCCACCCCAGCCCTTAAGGATGGTGTGTACAGAGGGTTAAGTCTATAACAGTTCAAGCTGCCAGCTTCTTTCTTTTAGTTAGTCTCAAAGGTGCTACAAGATCTCTCTACATACTAGCACAGCTATATCTTTGAATTACACTATTATTGTATTTTTGCTGCAACAGATGCAAAGTGGAACTTGAGGGACTTAGAGCTTCTTATGCCAAACTAAGTGTATCCCTACCTTGACTACTGTGCCATTTACTACTCGGCCTCAGGTAGCAAAATGCCTGACGGCAGCCCTATATGCAAGAGCTCATCACTAGCTAGCAAATGTTATTCCTGCAGAAAATCACAACTTTGTTCTCTATGCTGTGCTCTGACCCAATCAAGTGAGCTCCCATGCTAATCACTGAGTGACCAAAAGCCAGGAGACGCAGTGACAGCAAATAAGTTCCACCAGCAAACTTAAACTGAAGGTCTGAAAACATAGAAGTCTCAAATCCATTGGTGGTGTGATGGAGCTCTCCTGAAACATCCTCAAAGCCACTCAGTAGCCACTGAGACTGGAGGGGTGGATCTGTGCCATGCACAGTCCTATTGACATTATACAAGCTAAGGGAAAATGTTATACAAGGAGGCACTAAATACCTCCTTGCAAAACATTGACAAAAGTACTGTTAACCCACATGTAAACTAGTATAAGTAACTTAGAGATCACAACCCTAATATATTTACATAACCTGACTTTTAAAATACCCACAGACACAGATTATTCAACATATATTGTCTGTTTTTCAACCGTTACACAGATGAAATAAAGGGAACTTCCAGTACTTTCATATTCCATAGCTGCCAATGACTATCCAGATTCATGCATACCATCTCTGCCTTTCAATGGAAGAGCGGGGCTTGGGAAGTAACTCTTTTTTTAAAAAAATCATCATCTTGTTTCAAACTCAAAAATTGTTAGCATTAAAGTAGTAACTTGTTACATTACTCATTGCTTTTTATAACTTTCAAATTCTTTTATAAAGATGGCCTCAGAATTTATAACAGAATACCAACAAACTTGAAAAGATGCATTCAAAATGCTCTAAAATGCCTTTAAAATTCTGTTAAATATAACTATAAAAATTTGTTCATTATTATTACACTCATGTTAATTGCTGCCATTCCCACTTTCTGTATTGTTTTTGAAATGTAACTTTGTCTCACCTTTATTACCAAAAAAGATAACTCACTTCAGGTAATTGTGTTGCAAGTCACTTATTTCTTCCTATCTCTGTGAATGACAGATTGTCACACCAAGTGGAATTCTCAAATGCAGGAATTGGTGCATGTTTCCCAAGAGACCTTCTGGGATACATTTGTGTGTGAAAGAAACTCAATAACAGCCCACCTGTAACGAGTTTAATGCTCTGACTGGTTCTGAAGGTTGCATGCGAGTTGAGAAAAGTTGCTCTTGGAATTGGAAGCCTCAAAATCTCCCACTTCCATTGGGCAAGTTAGCTTAGGGATTCAGGGACTTCTAGTTGAAAAAAAGTAACTATTGAAACTATTACAAACAATGTGGCTATGGGAAATAAAACAGGTAACAGGAATGTGAAGCTGTTTTTTAAACCAAGCCACTCTGAAGTATGTTGAAAGATTTTTCTGCACTAAACATACTGGTTTAGCTCTCCTTCCTTCTCCTGAGCAATTCTGAGAATTGTAGTTCTAGGTGAGGAAACAGAAGATCCAACATTTCCCAGATTTCTTTGGGAGAAGATGTACCCATTCAAATGATATAAAAATGATATAAATCTATAAGAGATGGTTGCCATGATCATTCATAGTCTGTAACACTTCTTTGACTTAAAGTGGCAAACCATTGCAGATGGTTACTAAAGTTAAAATAAAAGAATGTGGTTGCACCTCTTTTTCTCTGAAAGCATCGGCAATGGATTCCATGGGCGACTTTTGGAGTCTTTTATTGTTGATGATTTGTTGCCTTTCATTGCCTAGTCAAGAGGGACCTCTCATAAAACGTTTGCAAAAATTACTTCTGTGGGGTATGGATGATCAAGGATTTTTATCTTTTTAATGAAGCTTTCAATTAATCTCCCTGAACTGAAAAGGATAATGAAGAGAAAGGTGTAATATAAGATGTGTAAAACAATTTTTAAAAATCTAAAAACATACTTAGAGCATTGCATGACAAAGCTGAAATGGAGTTGCAGAGTAGCGGCATGATGGTGTAGCACTTCAATTCTCTTTCCATAAGAGACCATCATCAAAGTGAATCTTTTGTCAAATGTATTTTTCTGGCTAGAAAAAAAAAAGACTCACTTTGATGCTGGACAAGAACTGAAGTGCTAGGACACCGTAAGGCATAGAGAAAGCCACTACTCTCCAGCTCTGTCATGTCTTTATTTTTTTCATGCAGCATGGTTGCATCCAACTTCTGGCAATGTAGTATTTATCTAAATTGATTCATTGATTGATTCCATGTATTTCTTGCCCAACTTTTAGGACTGCAGCCTTCCATGCACAGTAAGAAGTGCAACTATGGCTGTTCTAATTAACCAATTGATATTCGGATATTTCAGTGAAATAGATGCAACTCTAACCCAAGTATTATGAATTTATTGTGATTGCTATTGCAACAAATAACACCCACACCAATGCTGTGAATTAATTTGTGAAGTTCTTTGAGATACTGTATACCGTATATATGTAGAACAAACAAAATTAGGAACCTTTCTGCATCATTGTATGGAAGCCATGTCTATTTAAGTAATGTGGCGATACCAGCAAACCACATTCATTCTGTTAATCCATCATTTTAAAAAAGCTTCATTTTAAAAAGGAAAGAAATGTAACCAGAAAATCGAGGACATGGAGATTAAAGAAAGAGCGGGAAGTGAGATCAAAGATCACTTTAATTGAGAAAATGCAATTCATTTTGATCAGAAAATTGGACTTTATGTAAGACATATTAAAATTATCGATGCCATTGAACACAGTAGGTAGCTTCAGTTTATGGGTAGAAATATACATTCGCATGAATCACAGAATAAACATTCCCTTTATATCATCAAATAACACAAACTATGTAAAACTGAACAGGAAGATCACCTTTTTTTGGCTCAGGTATTAGATCATTAGATGAACTTCCCAAAGACTACTTAATAGTGCAAAAATTAGCATCCCTGTCAAATCTAGTTAGGGAAAGTTAGGTCACAATCCATACCCTGTATGAAACAAGGGGGTGCTGTGCAAAAATGGGCATTTCTGTCACCTCCCTACAAGTTCTGATACTGGAAAGGACCTCAAACATCACCTATTTGAGGGATGGGCAAAGTGCAGTCCTGAGGCCTCATAAGCTCCCCTGTTTTTTGTGGCACTCAACCCCTCCAGACTCACCTTTTTCTAGCCAAAGGGTGTTGGGTTTAAGGTGCCTTTTAGCAACCTATGTGATCCCAGAGGATCTAAGTCACAAAATTGGCTGCAGAACAGCTACAGCTGCCCAGCCTTGATCTGTTCTATACCCTCTTCCATCCAGTTGCCTTACTTCATTCATCCAGGAGAGAATTCATACAGACCAGCTGATCCTGTCAATGGCAGGTGCATGTGTAAATCAAAATATCCCTACATACATCATTTTGGTCATTGCAGAGATTGGAATTCTATTCCTCCTTCTCCATTGACTAACCCCCCCCCCACACACACACACACATATCTCCAACAGACTTACCATTTAGCTGCTAGTGGAGAATGCATGAAGAGTGGGACTGAAGAAGGATCTGTCATCATAACCAGATGCAGACCACCAGCATCCTCCACTGAGACCTCCAGAGGATCCCGTTAGATCTCAGTGGATCATGTCATTGGTCTATTTCACACTATGGGGACATAGGCACATGCTTGTCCAAGTCTCAACCTTGCTGTACACAAGTCACAGAATGATTACAGGGGGTAGGAGGAGATGTAGCAACTAAAAAGTATGTCAGGAGGTGGATGGGAGGAGAGACCTAGGCTAGATCTACACTGCAGAACTAAAGCATTTTGACACCTCTTTAACTGCCATGGCTCAGTGCTATGAAATTCTAGGATCTGTAGTTTGGGGAGATGTTTGGCCTTCTCTATAAGAAAGCCCCGGTATCACAACAAATTACAAATCCCAGGATTTCAAAGGATAAGGCGATGACAGTTAAAGAGGTATCAAAATGTATTGATTTTGAAGTGTGGCAGCAGCTCTAATGTCATTCTACTTGCATAACCTTTATGCCACTCTCTGCAATACAAGATCACAGCCACTTGCTGGAATCTTTTAAAGTCACCACTTGAGTTCACCCACTGAATCAGCAGCTGAATGGTGAGTAAATTTCATTATTTGGATGGGTCTCCTCTAATCACGATTAATAATAGGATTTAAGTCAATATCTGTTTATATTGCTACATTCCATCATTCACATCACTTTATTCAGGGATGGTATCAATAGTTGACATCATCAGCAATCTTCCAAGGGTCTACAATCCTGCAGGGTCCACTGATGAGATCGCTGGCCTTGAGCCTTCTCTTCACCATTGACCCCAGTTTGTTCACCTTTTTCTATCTCTCGTCCAGAAATAATAATAGTGAAGACAAGCACTGCCTGTCTTTTTCTTGCCAAGCACAGTGTACAGATTTTTCAGTTACAACAACAGATGGCAAGCGAGAGGGTAAATTCACTGAGAGGAGGAGAGCATTGAGGGATCCCTGGTCCAAAGGCTTTCAAAACTCTGGAGCCAGTTCTCTGGGATTACAAAGGTTTCATTTCTTTGTAAATGTAAGCACACACATTGGATGTAATTCCATGGAATTGAACAAAAAATCCAGAGCATCCGTGTGCTTGGGCCTTAAAACATAGAATTCAAGATCACAGGGCTTGAATTAATTTTGTTCAAGCTACTTCTGACACTGGTAAAGCTGACTGATTGCATGTAGTTCATAATTACAGTTGATGCAGTGTGGGCTGAATTATTAACTATGCTGCATGCAGTTTTGGGGAAATAATAGCAGATGAGATGTAAGATGAAGGCCGGAATCAAACTTTGTTCAATGTTAACCAAAGCATATGTGTTCAGAAGTAAGCCCCACTGAATTCAATGGAACTTAGCAACAAACCCTAAGGAGTGAATGGTGTCTGGATTTCAGAATACATTGATCCTTCTTGTATCTCTAAAGACAGCCCAATCTAATAGTCACACAAAATAGTTTGATTTTGTCAAGGGTTAATAGATCGGGAGCAGTTTCACTGTGGTGGAAAACATCACTATTGCTGCTTTTAAAAAATAAAAAATAAAAGCTTGCCCTTTATTGTTATTCCTTTCAAAGAACTAAAAGGAAAAGAGAAATTCTCTATAAGGTAGATATTTCTGAAATGGAGTAGGGTAACTTTTCAAGGGCGAGGGGCTGGTTTGCTGGTGATTCTTTTTCAAAAGAGATATACAACAGGCAAAATATTCTCTCACTTTCTTAAAACTTAAAACTGTTAATAATTATTTCTAAAGCCAAACTTTTAAAATGTACTGAGAATGGAGCAATTGAAAAGAGAGGTGCTGCTTGTGACTACTGATATCACAATCCAATATGTTACTGCACAGTAAACAAAATCTAAATGGATTCAGTTATTTGTAGAGAAAGGGGATCAGAATTCCCCATCAATAATTTTTTTTAAAATTTTTAGCAAATATATCTCGATTCTTCACAAGAAATTAGTCACATTGTTGTGCTATACCCTAACAAGCTGGAGTTTCCTCTCAGGGATGTATGTTGAAAACACTTCAAATGGATGGATAGTGAATGTATTTCTGGGACAAACCCATGAATTTAGGACGCATTCACACTAGCATTTTTGTACTGTAGTTCCAGGGATATTCAATGATGCAATACCAAATCAAAGTTCCCACTACATTTACCCCAACTGAATCTCCCTGTGGCAATTTAACCCTGTTGATATTCACATTACCATTTGTATTGATTCAAAATGGAGCTGCCATTGTTCTTGGGGTGTGTGTTAAACTGCCAATCAAATGATGTGCATCTATGGCACACTGTTTGGGGGAATCCCCCCCCCCCGTCAGCCTCAAAGGATGACGATGGCAAGCCCTTCAGAACAGCGCTTGCCAAGAAACCCTGGGATAGGTTAGCCTTGGGGGCAGTCACACTCTCTCAGCCTTGGAGGATGGCAATGACAAGCCCCTCTGAAGAAACCTTGCCAAGTAACCCCCGGGGATAGATTAGCCTTGGGGGAAGCCACACTCTCTTAGCCAAGAAACCCCCATGGGTTTAAATGCAGGGTATACATGCAATATAATATGTGTGCAAAAGCTTTGTTTGTACCAACTCGGGAGCAGAGTCTGTTGTGGTTTTATTTCTGAGGAAAGAGGAAAAAGCAATCCCTAACCCCCCACCATCACTGATAGGATTTTTAAAAAATGTCAAGCAAATCATGCACACCTTTGTCATACCGATGACACTAGTATACAAAGGTACTGTCTACTGTGGCCACGCAATAGCAAAGATGTGCATAAACTGTTAATTTCTTCTTCTTTTTTAAGTACACCATCTAATGATGTCCCCAGGAGAACCCCTACCCTGGCTTTAGCTGGCAGGGAGCGAGCAAAAGGATGGGCATGATCTGCCCCCTGCACATTCACACACACCTTTCCTGTGCTCCAAATTGGATCAACAGCAAGTTCCCATTGGAGACTGGTAAAAAAAAGACAGGTTCTTTTGAAAAGATGCTAAAAATGCCTCAGTATCAAAAGCACCGGGTTAAGGGGGATTTGTACCACCCCTCAACCCTGGAATTCGGGTTGAGAAAACCCAGCAAAGGTGTGAATGACTCTTTTTAAATTGGTTTTCAAACCGGTTTATAACATAGCTAATCTGCATGTATCTAGCTTCCAGTTTATGAAAACTTGCTTCAAAAATGCAAGTCTAAAAATACTAAATAACTTTTTATCATTTTTATTGTGCTTCCATAAGAAGCATTTCAAATGCTTTCAATGGGCACACCTCTTACTTCTAGGTACCAGTGCTTAGCATAATTTACATCCCTATTGTCCTAAGGCCCATAACTCCTAATTTCTGAAAACAGTGCAACATTGTATCAAGCAATGACTCAAATGAGTGGAGCAGATGGCACTCCAACCTGGTGGCTCATAAGTTTTAAATCATACCTTTTCCAAAAAACAAAAACAAAAAAACAGTCTTTTACAAATTGGATGAACAGCTGCAGGGAGTGCAAATCACCAGAAGCTCTTTCATACAAGATCCTTTCAAATGATTGGGTCTTGTTTTCCGAACACTTCTATTGCTCTGACACAAATACCATTCATATCAACAAATAACCCATTCATTTTAATGGCACAGAGCACAGAATAAATCCTGCTTACTCCTCTACTATGGAACTGTGATTATTCAAAAGAATACTGTGGTTCAAGCCAAAGGAATTGAACCAAAAGGATTATGGGAGGAGATTGGGGATATCCCACTTAATATTTTTACACTAGGCATGGGCAGCTGTGTCTCTCCAGTTGTTCATGGCCTATAGCTCTCATTAGCCCTAGATAGCATAGACAGTGAGGAGGGGTTATGGGAACTACAGTTGAAAGACACCTGGGGGACCAGTTGCCCACCACTATTTTCCACTACAGGAGCTTGTAAATGCACACTACCAGTCAAAAGACACTGTTCAACTGGGTTTTTGGTGTAATGTATGGGTCAGGGAAGCAGAAGAAACAGTGAGGACATACAGAAAGATTACAAATGGGAGGATGACCTCTTCCTTGCACACATAGAGGTATGGCTGGAACAATTCTGCACATGAGGTAAGACAATTGTACAATAAAAGCCTCCTCTAGAACCACCTGATCACATTCACATTGGCTGGAGATTATGAGAGTCATAGTCAAACACATCTGAAGGGCGCTAGGATAGCAAGGCAGGTGCTATGGGATCTTTAGTCGGTGAGGCAAGGTCACCATTTAATTTCTTCACTTTGGCTTTAAAGTGCTCTCTTAAAAAAGAAAAACACCAAGCAGTTGTAATAGCTTGCCACAACCTAAAAGCTACATAAACTTCTGTGTTTCATTAGATCCTTTCTGTGACTATTGTGGGTTATGGGGCACCAAGACTGCATTCACTAGTTGCATTATACTTTCAACAAAGTTTAAATGATATATATATAACAATATGAAGGCCTTTAAAAAAATAAAGTAGACAGAGGCAAATACAAATGAATCTAGTCTGCAGTCACACTTTTTGTGCCAGAACATTTAAATATTTTCTAATGGCATTCTGTTAGACAGCTAATTCAATTCATGAGACATCTGCTTGATCCCTTTATTGCTATCTCCAAGGGTCTTTTAACCTTTCCACTCCATTCTGGACACATAGCTGTTGTTTTCTGAAGTCAATGTGTCATTTCAAGAGTGACTGGAGCCTTGAAAACTCCAGGGGTACATGCAGTTCCCTACCAGTAAACAAGAAAAGCTCAAGCCGATCAACGTACCATTGATAAAATTGTCCTCTCTGTGTTAACCCCTCCAATGGCTGTAGGAGACACCAACAATACAGAGGCTCCTTTTTTTGTTTGTTTGTTTCTCAAGGAAACCTCTGGGCAAGATCCACCAGAAGCAGCTTTGTGCCTGGAGCAACTTTGGGCAACTTGCAAGACAGGCTCCCTTTAGAAGCTAATGATCAGGGTCTGCATTAAATATCCCACTCCTTATCAAACTCTGTTACCTTCTCATAGATAACCCAAAAGACTGGCTGGGAAGTTTGCTTCTCTTGCTTCTAAAGCACTCATGAGAGTACACCTAAGGCTTCCTTTGCAAGGGAAGCCAGGTTTTCATTTTTTGCCTGAGGGGCAGTCTAAACAGCACTCTGATATCAGCCAATGTCTACTCTGAAGTCAATCCCAGCAAGTGCTAAACATAGAATCATAGAATCATAGAGTTGGAAGAGACCACAAGGGCCATCCAGTCCAACCCCCCGCCATGCAGGAAATCCCAATCAAAGCATCCCCGACAGATGGCCATCTAGCCTCTGCTTAAAGACCTCCAAGGAAGGAGACGCCACTACACTCCGAGGGAGTTTGTTCCACTGTATTATTATTATTATTATTATTATTATTATTATTATTATTATTATTATTATTATTATGTGCCTTCAGGTCCACTCAGACTTGAGGCAACATGACCATAGGGTTTTCTTGCCAAGATTTATTGCTATTTATCCATTCCCTTTCTTTTAGGGCAGAGAGAGTGTGCCTTGTCTAAGCTCACCCAGTGGGCTTCTGTGGCCAAGCAGGGATTCCAGCCCTGGTCTCTTAGAGGCCTAGTCCACCTCTCAAATCATTACACCATGATTCTTTTTCCTTCCCACAAAACCCGGTGCCTTGGATCAGTATGTAGAGAGATTTTGTAGCACCTTTGAGACTAACTGAAAGGAAGAAGTTGGCGGCATGAGCTTTCATAGACTTAAGTCTGCTTCCTCAGATGCATTCCAAATGCATTTGAGGAAGTAGACTTAAGTCTAGGAAAGCTCACGCTGCCAACTTCTTTCTGTCAGTTAGTCTCAAAGGTACTACTGGATCTCTCCACAGACCAATTCTACAGACTCACATGGCAATATCTTTGAACAGTGCCTAGGATGTCAGTCTTTCCTTTCTTAGGAACTACTGGAATAGCTTAGGACCAAGTAAGCCACTGGAGCAATGATTCCCAAACTTTGGTCCTCAGATGTTTTGGACTTCAGCTCTCAGAGTTCCTGACAGTTGGCCAAGGTACCTGGGGCTTCTGGAAGTTGAAGTCCCTTTAAATATTTGAAGGGATGTCATACTGAGGAGGGAGCAAGCTTGTTTTCTGCTGCTCCAGAGAATAGTACCCCGAACAATGGATGCAACAAGCTACAGGAGAAGACATTCCAGCTCAACGTTAGGAGGAACCTCCTGACAGTAAGGGCTGTTTGACAGTAGAACACACTCCCTTGGAGTGTAGTGGAGTCTTCCTCCTTGAAGGTCTTTAAACAGAGGCTGGATGGCCATCTGTTGGGGATGCTTTGATTGAGAGTTCCTGCATGGCAGAATGGGGTTGGACTGGATGGCCCTTGTGGTCTCTTCCAACTCTATGCTTCTGTGATTCTATGAAGTCCAAAACACCTGGAGGAGCTATGTCTGGGAATCATTGCACTGGAGGGTTGGCCACACTCTTTCCCAATAAATGCAGGTTGTTGACCTGTCCCCAAATGTGAAAGGGCCTGATTTTGATACCACACACAACGCCTTCCCAAGCTGGGATTCCTGGATTCAAATGGGACTCATACAAGCAATCGCTCTCTACAACAAGCACACTGTGTACAGACAGTCCATAAAGTGAAGCCAGGCTTGGAAGTGACACAGCTGCCATTCCCACCCACCTCCCTCCAAAAGGTACCTTTCCCCAAAAAAATCCCTGGCATCTCTGACCTGCTTCGGTTGCTCAGCTCCCTCTTATAATAAGCAAGAAACTTTTCCACTTCTCCTTTGGTTAGGAAGAAGGAGGGAAAGGGAGAGGAAAAACCAGACAAAGATGAGCTTTTTCTTTCTTTCTTTTTAATGCATAGGATGCTTTTTTATTGTGGTTTAGAGTTGGGCAGCTCCCCTGTTGGTCCCCTGTTGGTCGTCTCCGGGTCTGCAAACCCCAAAGCACACACCCTCCCAAGGGAAAGAGAACAAGAAAAAGGATCCCAGCTCGGCCCCTGCCTCCAGACTCCATTGGATCAAGTTCGTTTTAGGGACAGGTCATGGCACAAAAGGAGGCAACTCTGAGAAGGAGTCGAGGTCCCGGAGCGACCACCACAAGGCAAAGAAAGGAGGGAAAGCAAAGGGAGCCAGCCAGGCTTCCAAAGGACGTCCTCTTACCTTCCTGAGCCGACTTGCTTTGTGCGGAAGATAAGCTGCGGTTCATACTGACAGACAGAATATTGAGAGAGGCGTACTGTCTCCAAGGGACGGTCCCGGAGCCTCCAGTCTGTTTTGAGAGGTGGCAAAAGGGGTCCAAAGGGCGGTCCGGTCTTTCCTCGCAAAGAACGGGACCCCGAGGAAATGGGGCCGAAGGACAAGGAGCCCCACGGAGCATCTAGGCCGGTAACAAGGGGTCTGAGAGGAGGAGGAAGAGGAAGAGGAGGAGGGGGGGCAGAAGATGGCGAGCCAAGTTGGTGAAGCCAGAGGCCATCAAGGACTAAAAGCCTCCCTTGCCAGGCCCCATGGCCAGTCCCCCCCCCTTTCCCCGGCCCCCCAAAAGGGGGCCGCCGTGGGTCCCCCCCCCCCCCCCCCCCAAAAAACAGGGGGCAGCCATGGTTCCTCTTCCTCCTCCTCGGTTCCATTGCAAGCCCTTCCCTTGTCTCTGTCCTCCAAAAAGAGGGCAGTCATAGTACCTCCTCCTCCTCCTCCTCCTCCAGTCCTCCCCCGAGGTTCCTCCTGGGCCCCCTTGCCAGTCTTGCTGTGAGCCCCCACAGGAGTTGGGCAGCGGCGGTCCTTCCCGCTCCCGGCGCCGGTGGGTCACTGCCTGCAGAACTTGCACTTGGCGATCTTCTTGAAGGCGCTTTGGAACTCCTTGTTGAAGTATGCGTAGATGACCGGGTTGAGGAGGGAGTTGGAGTAGCCCAGCCAGTTGATGACGGCGCCCAGCCAGGCCGGCATGTAGCAGCGCGGGCAGAGGGGCAGCACCAGCGCCACCAGGAAGAAGGGCAGCCAGCAGAGGATGAAGGTGCCCATGATGATGCCCAGCGTCTTCACCGTCTTGCGCTCGCGGGCTAGGGCCACCTTCCGCTTGGCCTCCGCCGCCGCCGCCGCCGCCCGGGCCTCGCTCTTCCTTTCCGGGAGCGGCGTCGGGTGAGTCTGGGGAGACTGGCTGGGCAAGGGCAAGTGGCTCTTCCCCGGGGGGCAGCCGGGGGCGGAGGGGGCGCCGTTGATGCAGGCCACGGGGCCTTGTGGGTTGGGTCCCCCGTTGGCGTCGGTGGAGAGGCAAGTGTCGGCCACGGCCTCCTGGTCCTCCTCCTGCTCCTCCTCCGCGGGGTGCGGCTGGTGCTGGTGCTGGTCCTTCTTCTTCTTGTCCCGGTGGGTCTTCTTGACGGTCTTGCGGATGCGGAACCGGGCGGCCCTGAAGATGCGCCCGTAGAGGACCAGCATGAGGAGGAGCGGGAGGTAGAAGGCGCCGAAGGTGGAGTAGATGGTGTAGCCGGGGTCCTTGCTGATGGTGCAGGCGTCCGGGTCGGAGCGGTCCTGGGGGGTCCTCCAGCCCAGCATGGGCGGGATGGAGACCAGGAAGCCCACCAGCCAGGTCAGGCTGATCAGGAGGGCGGCCCGGCGCGGGGTGCGCTTGTTGACGTAGTCGATGGGGTCGGTGATGGCCCAGAAGCGGTCCAGGGCGATGGCGCAGAGGTGCAGGATGGACGAGGTGCAGCAGAGCACGTCCAGCGCGATGAAGAGGTCGCAGGTGGCCTGGCCCAGCGTCCACTTGCCCAGCACCTGGTAGAGGGCGGCCATGGGCAGCACCAGCACCGACACCATCAGGTCCGTCACCGCCAGCGAGCCGATCAGGTAGTTGGCCACTGTCTGCAGGCTCCGCTCCAGTGCGATGGCCGCGATCACGCACCCGTTCCCCGCCGCCGCGAACAGGATCAGCGAGCCCAGCGCCACCGAGGTCCCCAGCTGGTAGCCCAGGCTCGACGGCGCGGGCTCTGAGGCGCTGCTGCCGCCGCTGCTGCTGTTGGACCACCACACTGCCTCCGTGCTGTTGGGCATCTCCATGGCAGGAGCAGGAGGAGGGAAGGCAGCGCCTTCACGCCGGGGCCGAGGGGCAGCGCCTGCCCAGGCTCACCATGGCTCCCCGACCGAAGGGCTCAAGCCCGACTCTCCTCCGGGCCAGTCCCGCTCCCAGGCAGACGGATGGGCATCCCCGCCTGGCAGCAGCAGCAGCAGCAGCAGCAGGAACAGCATCACCGGGCGCCTCCTCCTCCTCGCCTTTGGCTGCCCGCCCTCCCTCCTCTCCTCACCCCCCTCACCAGCCTCGGCACAGGTCCTGAGCCCTTCAAATGTCACAATATAGTAAAGGCCGGCACCCACTTGGGTCCCCCGCCTCTCCTCCTTTCTCTCCCCCTTCCTTCCTTCTTTCTTTCTTTCCTTCCTTCCTCTCTCGCTCCCTCTGCCCCTCTCTTACCTTTCCCTCCCCATCCCCGTCCCCCCCTCTCTTCTCCTTCTTCTGCCTCCTTGCCCTTCTCCCCCTTCCCTTTCTTTCTTCCTTCGTCTTTCGTTCCGTCTTGTCCCTCTCTTTTACCCTCCCCCAACTCCTTCCCCCCCCTCCCCAGTCCCTCTCCTCTCTGCCTCCCTTTGCTTTTCTCCCTCTTCTGGGTCCCCCGCTCCTTTTGGTCGTCGGGATTGATTTACGAGGTGCCTCTCCTCCCCTCTCTTCTCCTCCTTTCTCTCTCTCTGTCCTCTCCGTCCGCCCTTCTTCCTCCTCCTCTCTTCTCCCCCCTCTTTGCCCAACCTCTCCCTCCAGCGCTGTTCCCCTCGCCCCCACCTGGCCCTCCCAATCTCTCTCTCCCAATCTCTCTATCTCTCGCTGTCTCTATCTATCTATCTATCTATCTATCTATCTATCTATCTATCTACTGTATCTCTCCCCCTCCGACGCCGCCGACTCTCTTTGCTTCTGCTCTGCTTCCTTCTTCCTTGCCACTCCGCTGGACTGCTTTGATCCTCTTTCTGTCTCTGCTCCTCTGCCTTCCGTCCTTCTCGCCCTTCTTCTCCGTCCCTTAAGTAGCGCCCATTTCTCCCTTTGCAACCTTGGAGGGGTCCTCTCTCCACCTCCCGCCGCCTCCTCATTCCCTTCCTTTCCTCCCTCGTCCCTCCCCTTCTCTTTCACTTCTTTTCCCCCTCAAATTCCAGCCTTCCCACCTAACAAGATACACACCTTGGGCTTCCTGCGCCGGTGTTTTCTCGCCTTGCAGGATTTACTCTTTTTCCTCCGGAGAGATGCTAGGGATTTGGGAGGGGGGGCATTGAAGAATAACAACTTGTACCCATAACTACACGGTCTACCCAAACCCACAAACACACACATCCCAGTCGATGAAGGAAACCCCAAAGAAGTCAACTTGGTCAAACTCCCCAGTTCCATAGACACATCCCAAGGGCGTGCACCCTCAAATCCACCCCCATCTCAAACTTGTCCTGAGGTGTCAAGGCAGAGAGACAGGAGCAAGAGCATGGGTGAAGGGAGAACTACTTCTCCATCTTTGCTTTCCCCACACCAAAAAAAATAATCCAGCCCCACGCCCACGTTTCTATTAGCAACTGTTGGGAGACGCCTTCATCCTTGCGCCCCCCCCCCCCCCATTCTTGGGTAAGAGGAAAGGGATTTGGGGAGTAGAGTTTTAAAATGGAGCGGGAGGGTGAAAGCTCAGCCTTAGCCAGAGGCCACGTGGATGGAGTTCCCCAGGACCCTTGTGCCTGGCTCAGAAGAGAGAGGAGGAAGAGGAGAACCTCCCTCCTTGGTTTCAATGCGAACAGGGAGTAACTCTGCGAGCCTGATGCATCCACCAAATGCATCTGAGGGAGTAGACTTTAAGTCTCGGAAAGCTCATGCTGCCAACTGCTTTCTTTCAGTTAGTCTCAAAGGTGCTAGAGGATCTCTCTACATCTCTCTCTCTCTTTCTCTCTCTCTCTCTCTCCCCATATATATATATATATATACACACACACACATACATATACACACACATACACACACACACATATGCACACACACACACTTACAAACATACTGAATGTATATGTATATACTCTGTGTGTTTGTATGTGTCTTTATACATATATTACTTAAGTCTACAAAAGCCAACGTCTTTCTTTCAGTTAGTCTCAAAGATGCTACAGCAGTGGTCCCCAAACTGGGCTCTTTAAGGGATTTTAGACTTCAGCTCCCAGAATCCCAGGCTATTGGCCAACATGGCTGAGGCTTCTGGGCGATGAAGTCCAAAAGCTCTTAAAGGGCACAGTTTGAGGACCACTGTGCTACAGGATCTCTCTCTCTCTCTCTCTCCACACACAAATATACACTCTAGCTATCTATCCATCTATCTATATACACACACAAGCACACACACACATACACTGAATGTATATGTATATACTCTCTGTGTGTGTGTGTGTGTGTGTGTGTCTATATACTGTACATAGAATCATAGAGTTGGACGAGACCACAACAAGGGCCTTCCAGTCCAACCCCCTGCTATGCAGGAAATCCAAATCAAAGCATCCTCGACACATATATGACTGAAGTCTGAGAAAGCTCATGCTGCCAACTTCCTTCTTTCATTGAGTCTCAAAGGTGCTACAAGAGCTCTCTAAATTGTTATTATTATTATATCCAAATACATCTGACGAAGTAATAATAATAATAATAAAATTATTTATATCCCGCCCCTTTACAAAATGCAATTGAGGCGGGATATAA
>NC_056523.1:296020573-296077596 GCF_019175285.1 Sceloporus undulatus | reverse complement strand
ATTATTATTATTATTATTATTATTATTATTATTATTATTATTATTATTATTTCCTAAGATGCATTTGGATATAATATCCAATAAGAGGCTGAAGTCTACAAAAGTTCATGCTGCCAACTTTCTTTCATTGAGTCTCAAAGGTGCTACAAGAGCTCTCTGCGAATCTGAGCCTACATGAAACCTGGAGGAGGGTCCCCAGCCAGCCTTCCTTGACCACAGCTGGAATGAAGCAAAGGAATGAGGAGTTCATGCCTGTTTCCGTTCCCGTTCCCCGCACCTTCCCTCCTTGCTCTGTTTCCAACCGCGGCTGCTTTCCTGGAGATCAGCGGCCCGGTTTGGTAACGTTGCTGATGCCGCTGGCTTCCAAACCCTAGAGCTGCTTCAGCACCAAGGACAGCTCCGTTTTGCGATACTATGGACAGCGCTGATTTCAGCACTATGGACAGCGCCTCTGCTTGATTAGCTGCGCAGCATTCAGCACCAGGGACAGCGCTAGGCTTCAAGGGCATTTGTCGCCACCTGCAGGTACGTCGCTTGGAGCGAGCTACTGGAGAGTTTCAAGGCAGGCAGCTCATTCACCTGCAGAGTGGAGACTCCCTCTTCTACACAGCCCTCTTTTGACAAGCTCTTCTCTCTCTTTCTCTCTCTCTCTCTCTCTCTCTCTCTCTCTCTCACACACACACACACAAGCACACATACATATAGTTGGAGTATAGCAAAAAATAGCAACATTAAGTTCATTTCTATACCACTTAAGAAGGTAAAGGTAGGGCCCATACAGACAAGCCAAAATAAAGCTTCTTCAGGTCACTTTGGAGGTATGCTATTTAAATAACACACACATCTTAAGAAGCCAGAAGCTGTGGAGCGTGGCTTTGGCACAGCTTCTGGCCTCTTAGGATACATGCAGCATTTAAACAGCATACCTTCAAAGTGACCCAAAGCAGCTTTATTTTGGCCTGTCTGTACGGGCTCGTTGTCCCTTGACATGAATGTCTAGTCGTAACCAACTGTAGGGGACGGTGCTCATCTCTGTTTCTAAGCCAAACAGCCAGTGTTGTCCGAGGACTGCTGTGGTAGTCATGTGGCCAGCATGACTGCAACGAATGCTGTTATCTTCCCACTGAGAAGTGGTACTACTTACATTTTGAACTGCTAGGTTGGCAGAAGCTGGGACTAGTGACAGGAGCTCACCCTATCGTGCAGCATCCAGACCTCAAACTGCCAACCTTCTGATCTTCTGATCATCAGAATTGGTGTCTAAACCACTAAGCCACTGCATCCCGCTTAAGCACTTATGCAGTGCACTTAAGCACTCCCTAATTTCTCTGAAGATGGCAGGCAAAGCTGCTGGTGAAATGTCAGGGAAAAAACTGTTCTAGAACACAGCTTCATAGCTTGGAAAGCCCACAAAAAGCTATGGATGCAGGCCATGAAAGCCTTCCACTTCACACTCCCAAAGTGGTTTACAATGTGTAAGCTAATTGCCCTCAACAAACTGGGTGTTCATTTTAGCAGCCTACGGTACGATGCAAGCCTTAGTTGAGCCTGAGTCTTTGGTTGGTACTGAACTCACAACCTTATGGTTTGTGACTGAGTGGCTACAGTACAGGTGCTTAACCACTGCATTACCAGGGTGCCAAACAATATATCTTTGTAGTTTTTTGTGGGATTTTGGACTATGTGGACGTGTTCTGGAAGAATTTATGACTGACATTTCACCTGCATCTGTGGCTGGCATCTTCAGAGAATGCTGGCATGAAGTGAGTGGAGTATATATACTGTATGACCCTTGCTTGAGAGGAAGTGATTTATATGTTCCTCTCTGTGTTGGTCTGTTGGTGAATGGCAATGGGATTTGTATCTATTTAATTAATGATTCATTGTCTGCTGGGAACCCCCCTGAGCCTGGGTGATGTTCATTTGCATGTGATGAGTTTTGCTTTTGGTGTTTTTCAGGACTGGCAGCCAAACTTTGTTTACTTGTAGGGTTTCTTCTTTCCTATTGAAGTTGTCCAGGTGTTTGTGGATTCCCTCTCAACCAAGGGTCACATATCTCTGAAGATGCCAGCTACAGATGCAGGTGAAATGTCAGAAATAAATTCTTCTAAAACATATCCATATAGCCCAAAAAACCCCACAAAAAACTATGGATGCAGGCTATGAAAGCCTTCAATTATACTTTTATTGGGCCAACCAAAATGCACAATTACATGTTGCAAGCTTCAGAAGCTCCACTGGCCTCTTCATCAGGCAAGGTGTTAAAAACCATACATGAGGGGGGAAATTGAAGATGTTAGTCGTAGGCCTGCATTTTGCTGGTTTTTGTTCTCAATTCAGATGGTATGGAGGGGTATTATTTGCAAGCTGGAACCTCCTCCTTCTAGCCATGTGGTCACTGGCAGATTCTTAAAGTCCAGGAAATTTAACATCCATTTGCAAAACAAAAAAGATGCTTCTTTGTAATCCAACATGTCTCCATCCTTTGTGAGGGCCATCCCCCTTTTGTTAGGTGGAGGGCACTGAATTTATCAAGAAGCTTTCATGCTTGCATCAAGAAACCTTTAGGTGGTGTTGAGGTAAAACAGTTGGAGTATGTGCTTCCGAGGAAGTAGGCTCAAGTCTACCAAAGCTCATACTACCCACTTCATTCAGTTAGTCTCAAAGGGGCTACAAGATTTTGATTTTGTTTTTACCATATTAGTATATTATTTTAGTATTTTATAGAGTGGTGTGTTATCGTTTGCTTTTTATTGTATATGTTCTGATGTACCACCCTTTGGTGGAAAGGGCATTATAAATAAATGTTGTTGTTGTTCTTGTTGTTATCCCTTTGCATACTGATTTTCAGACTAACATGGCTATATCTTTGAATTCTAACACAACTGGAATGTGAGAGAAGGTTGGGCATACAGGCCGCTGTTCTCAGGGTGAACGTTTTCTCTCTTTTAAATCTCCCTACTGGTGACTGCTGGAAATTTTCCTTTAAATTACACAGGGACTTTCATAGCACCAGGGCTGCGATTAAAGGCAGAGCAGGAGAGGAGAAATGTTAGTTGTAGGGAATGAGAAGGGGAATGGGGGCGGGATGTGTACTTCAGTGGCATTCTTGTAAAATCCTTCCTTTCTCTCCTCCTACCAGTATTCCTGAACAACATGTGTTGCTGCCATTTCGCAGGCAGGTAGATCAACCACTGTGAAGCTGAAAAGAAGCAGTAGTGTTTGGGTGTGGGCACTGGCTTGGTTGATTCAGTTAGTGCTTTTCTTTCCCCTGTCTTGATAACTCTTGATAAAGCATCAAAAGCAAAAGCTATTTCACAGAAGCAGGAAAATGTGCTTTTTGACCTAAAACTCTCAGAATCCTGTACAGTGGTACCCCGGGATACGAAAGCACCGCCTTACGAAATTTCCGGAATACGAAAAAATCCCATAGGAAAAACTGTTCCGGGTTACGGGTTTTTTTTTCGGCTTACGAAAAAAATTTTTGGTGCTTTTCGGCGCTTTTTCGCACGAAACGCGGCTTTCCAGCGCTAGCGCCTATGGCTTTTTCGGGTTACGAAAAAAATCGGGTTACGAATGCCGCGGCGGAACGAATTAATTTCGTAACCCGAGGCACCACTGTATCTGGTGGCTGTCATCGATGATAGTCCAAAAAGTAAAATAAAAATAAAAATTGATGTGTTTGAATTGAGGCGTGTCCATAAAAGACTTTGGTGTTCCAAAGTAAAAGATGCTGAGGTACAAGGCAACAGCAAATATCACTACCATGCCGACCTAGTTTACACATGCTCAGATAGAGATACAACTTCGCGTACAACTTTAGTAGTGAAAAGGCCTAGGGGTGAATCAGAGCTCACATCCAAACTTTATATTATAATTCTGTGGGAGGGCATAGCAAGTTACCTTGTTATGGTGCCTCTTGGGATTGTAAAGTGATTTAAATAACTTCAGTTAACTTTTTAAGTGGAAAAGAAGTTCTCAATAAGGAATTGCAGGCTGCATATCTCCCAAAAGATTTGTTTTTATTTATGTGTGGGCACCTACAATGATAAATTACTGTTCATCTCATTGTTCATTTGTAAAATATGGATGGCTGTGCATTTCATTTTTGTAACTTGTCGTATGAGGATCAAGGGCTGATTATATGACAGAACTTTGGAACAGAGTGAGTAGAGGCATGGAATGATCAATAGAGAAACCCCTGGTGGGGCAGAGACAGGTTGCTATAGTATAATGTCTCTTAAGATGGATTTGTTTACATGGTGTCTACTCAAATCATTTCAAAGCACTGCTGCAGACAGTCAATTAGGAAATTCTATACCAATCCATGTCAATTTCAACAAGAAGACCCTAGAAACTGACTGAAGAGAGGTTGTTCTCTCGTGTTTAAATCTGCCCTCCAGTTATCACCTCTCTCTCACCACTCTGCCACTTATTTTCACTCTGTCATCACCACAAAATTAAGGATCTACATTTTCTTGTTCTCTCTCTCACTCTCTCTCTCTTTGAAAGGAAAGTTCCATTGCAGGAAATTACAATGCAACCAACTATTGAAAATACTGATCTCCAGAAGATAAAGAGTGTTACAGCTTTACTTGATAAAAGGAGGCCAAAAAAAAAAAAAAAAAGGCGGGGGAGAGGGAGAAGTTTGAAACAGAGACAGACCAAAATGAGAGCAGTATCTTTGGGAACAATCTGAAATGAGCATCAGATTGGCACACCATAAATAAATGTGCTGCTGGCCAGTAAACATGTCCAAAGAGTACAGAGGATTGGTATCTAATGACATTTTTTTTTCCCTGACAAATTTATTTTGTTGACAACTTTTCAGTGGAGGGAGAAGTTCAACAACCACAGGAAAATAATATTCCTTTGTTGGTTAGAGTCTCACGATCTTTTCACAAGGTACTTTGGAAAGGGAAGTATTTTTCAAGGAGGTTTTTTTTCCCCAGCCCAGTTTGCCCTCACATGATAACATTCCAGCATCTTGAAAATAAGGAAGAAAGGGCTCCTTGAAAATCACCTTCCCCTTTGTACTGCAGCCTATTTCATTCCTGTGGTCCCCTGATACACAGTCTATCATGGTTGGGGTAACTAGCAAGGTGGTCATGGGTAAGAGGAGGTATGGATGTCTTTTTACCAGGTGTTGTGCACATGCTAGCCCAATATGGATCCAACCTAATGTATTCAAATTTACTTCTTGGATCAAACCAAAAGTCCATCTAACCTAGAATTCTGTTTCCATCAACTGCCAGCTAGAGGCACTCTTAAAGCTCACTCACAAGGGTACAGCTTTCAATGATTGATTTTTGGACCAGTGGCCATGCTGGCTGAGGGAATCCGGGAGTTGTCCAACAAAGTAATTTGTCCAAACTTTATGCAAAGTCATACATAACAGAGGCCTATTACAGACTGCCAAAATAAAGCTGCTTCGGGTCTCTTTGGAGGTATGCTATTTAAATGATGCATGGGTCCTAAGAGCCCGGAGGTCGTGCCAAAGCCACACTCCATTCCTAAGCACTGGAGTGCAGCTTTGGTGTAGCTTCTGGATTCTTAGGATGCATGCATCATTTAAACAGCATACCTCCAAAGAGACCCGAAGCAGCTTTATTCTGACAGTCTGTAACAGGCCAGAGTCCCCACCAAAAAGGGAGGGTCAAAGAAACATCCGTAACACCAAAGGTGACAAAGATGACAGTTACCTCTTACAGGTAGGCATCCTGTTAGTGACTTCTGTGCACATAAATGAAACTTGCAAACTTGGATGGCATGTAGAGCAACATTCACTTCTTCCTGCATTCCTTCCCGAAACTTGCCATCCCCACCAGCAGCTGAGTCCCAGAACGGGCTGCTGCTGCTTTATCTTACCAGAGGAAAGGGGAGGGAGGGAAAACTGATCCAGACCACAAAGATCCAGCTGCTCTGAACTCTTGCAGAATAGATGTGTCCTCATTTCTCCCCCACCCCACAACTAAGCTGAAACCAGCTATATGGTCATCATGGAGTCCCTTTTCCCGCTCTCGTAAGTGACAGCATCTGGGGACAATTCCAAAGATTGACAGCTGCCAGGCTATGAGAAGGATGCAGAATTGTGCATGTGGAGCTATGTGTACATATAGGATCTTTGCTAAAGAGTGTTCTTACAGTGGTCAAAGTTGTTTCTTCTTATCAACACTTTCCTGGAAAGACCTGATAGCATTAATTTCTGCAAAAATGTGGTGGCCATCAATGGGCAGAAATAATAAATATTCAAAGGTGAAGGGGGGAGGAGCTGTCATTGCTATCATCAGCAACACCAACATTAAAAAGAAAGGCTCCAAAAACAATGGTCCAAAACACACTGAAGAAATAATCCAGTTTGATATAAATTTAACTGCCCTGGCTCAGTCCTTGGGAATTCTGGGAACAGTACTTTTGTGAGACATTTAGCCTTCTCTGTCAGAGAGCTCTGGTGCCACAGTAAACTACAATTCCAAGGCTTCCATAGCACTGAGCCAGGGCAGTTAAAGAGATCTCAAACTGGATTATTTCTGCAGTGTATTTTGGACCAATAGCAACATTCATGTTCACCTTTTTTTTCTTCTGCACCCTGCTTTCAGAGCCAAATTTGTCTATGTAGAGAATCCAGTTCAGAACTACATTATGATATTTGGTATTTTTCTCTTTAAGCCCTAGGATTTCTCAGATGATGTTTGGCATGGGGGAGGAGCTGTGGATCTTCATCCCTGTGGCTGGAAAGAGAGATCCAGCCTTGGAGAAGGACGTCTGTCCCTTCAGTTACTCTATGGACAATGGCATAGCTTTCCAACATGGTTGCTCCACTACTGCCACCAATAAAGACTTGATTCATCCCCATGCAGTGACTGAAATATCTGAGAATTTTAATTTATGATGCAAGGTTGTTATTTTTTTGTTTATTCTGGAGAGATTTTGAATATTTTTTTCTTGACTCCAGAGCTACAGTAATTGCAAAATGCAACAGCAAGATTGCTAATTGGAGTACCATATAACACCAGCCTTAAAGGGGTGGCACCAACTGCCAATTCACTTTCCATTCTGAATTCAAGCTGATAGAGATGGCACTTGGAACCCCAATATCTGAAAGAGCACATCATATACACACACACCTATCAGAGTACTGGGCTCTGTGTCCCATCAATGGGAGCAATGCAAAGTGAGATGACATGGGAGGTGGTCTTAGTTGTGGTATTCCAGTGGTGGATTGCTGGTACCAAAGTTCATTTCTTTCTTGTGCCAAACCTGAACAAGCCTTTGAGGAGTAATTTACTTTGAAATCAACACGTTTTAAATTGTTCTATCTGTCCAAAAAAATTGAACTGTTGTCTTGTTTAATATGCTTTTATCTTGTTTATATTATGGTTTTAATCTGGAAATATTATAAACTGTTTTTATTATACACCACCCCAAGGCCTCCACCATAAAGGACAAGATCTAAATATTGTACCAAATAAATAAACACAATGGCCCTTGTTATTTTGGAAGGGGTTCTAGGGTCCTTATTTGTTTCATGGCCAAATATTAAAAACACTACAGTGTTAAACTGTGTCCAGTACACCTTGCTAGAAAGTTTCACTATAGTCTAACAATTCAAGTCTGGGAATATAGCAGCAGTCCAGAATGGACCAAGAGACCAAATTAACAAATCTGTTTGTACTGATCTTATAATAGTTGGGATGGGAGATGGATTACACCCATGTACCTCAGGTTTTGATTGTTTGTTTGTTTGGCTTGATTCTGCCTACTTATGTAACCCCAAGGATTCATTCTTCATTTGCCCATGGGACACATTATTCAGCCATGGTCAATGGAAGTGTTGGCCTTGGCATAGTCTGGGTAGAAGTCATTGTTTAGAATAATGGAGTTGGATGAGACCTCATGGAACATCAAGTCCAACCCCCAACTCAATGCAGGATCTTCAACAAAAGCATTCATAGTAGATAGCCATTGAGTCTCTTTTTGAAGCTGTCCAGAGAAGGAGATCCCACCCTCCTCTCTAAGCAATTGGTTCCATTGCCAAAGTGCTCTTAGTTTTTTCTAATGTTTAATCGAAATCTACTCTCCTGTTACTTCAAACTGTTAAACTGGTCATATCCCTTGGGACAGCAGAGAACAAACCTGCATCTTTTCTCTATGACAGCCCTTTAGATATTTAAAGAATGCAGTGATGTCACCCTTAGTCTTCTCTTCACCAGTCTGAACATGCCTAACTCACTCAACTTTTCCTCATATGTTTTGTTCTTCATACCTCTTATCATCCTTATTACCATTCTCTGAACCTGATCCAACTTGTCTTCTATAGAGAAGAATCAACAAATTTCTCCATGATGCATCCACACAGCAGAAATAATCCAGTTTGACACCACTTTAAGTACTATGACTCAGTGCTATGGAACTCTGGGAGTTGTAGTTTTGTGAGACATTTAGCCTTCTCCATCAGAGAGGTTTGGTGCCACAATGAACTACAAGTCCCAGAATTCTATACCATTGAGCCATAGCAGTTAAAGTGGTATCAAACTGGATTATTTCTTCAGTGTGGATGAAGCCCACATCCTTCTTAAAATGAGGCACCCAGAACTGAATGTAGTACTCCATACAATCATAGGCTTTATTCTACCACCTGCTTTGAGCTGATGTTGAAGGCATCAGCTAAAGGCTTTATTCTGCAGTATAACTTGTTTTATCATTATCACCAATAAAGGTTTGGTTTGGTTTGGTTGGTTGTAACAGTGATGTGTGTACCTTTTGATACCAAGCAAAGTCTTTGAGAGGCCTGGAATTACAGACAATTCCAGCTCATAACAAGTGAATCAAAAAGGAATGGAAATTGGGAATGAAGAAGGCACAGGAGAAAAGTAATAGCTGACCTTTTTTCATTCAGCCTAAACTGAAGCATCACACATGCACCCCAAACTTGTGAACCCTGAAAGTAAAGAAGTGCTAGCAAAATTACCCACATAACACATTTCATTTCTTCAGCTGGAGTGGGCAACCTGTATTTCTCCAGATGTTGTTGTACTCCCATTTCTACTATGGTTGATGGGAATGGTTGCCCAGAAACAGTTGGAGAGACTTTGGCCTGTTCTGGACGGGCGTATAGTACATCCCCAGGACGTACTAGGGTTAGGAAGGGGCGTCACTTCCTGACGCCCCTAACCCTAGTACATACTGGGTACCTACAAAATGGCAGCGCCCTTCCACACAGGTGCCACCATCTTGATGTCGCAGATGCATAGCATCTGGACGTCGCGTGGCGGAAGTGACGCAGCGAGTGTGTGACTAGTGCCTCGCGGCGCCACTTCCAGGGCACAAAAAGAAGCACCATTTTGGCACTTCTTTTTTGCTGCGCCAGGGAACCACACGGTTTGGCCGCTGTGGTTCCTGGACACAGTAACTGGCAGCGGCGGCAGACCGCTGCTTTCAGGCAGTCTGTAACGCGCCATAGGTTCCCCACCCCTATCCCAGGCCAAGTAAGCACTGTAAACTTCCCCAAATTTCAGAGCCAGGGAAACAGAGAAGAATCAACAAATTTCTCCATGATGAAACATTTCATTTCCTCTGCAGAGCTCTGACTTATTGTTTTATTTTCTGTCTAAACCAGAAACTGATCCCTTGGGGGAGGGAAATACCAATTCAAATGTCTTGATTTCCAATAAACCTTCACCTGTCACCCCTAGAGAAACAGAAAAGAAAGCTCTATTTGAGAACTCCAGAAACAAGCCTCACAGCATATTTTTCTAAGTGAAAAGCAACCTTGGAACAGAAGAGTGGCAGAAGGAAAGGGTGTTTAGCTCTTTCCCGTTTGCATTTTCTCTGCTTAAAAATGCCCCACTAGGCAGCTCTCTTTCCCTGAAAGGAAAATACCGACAGGATGCTATGAAAAAAAAAGAAAAAGGACAGAAATGTGGGGTACCAACTCCATTCCCTTGCCTAGAATATACTGCTCCCATTGTATATTTCCATTCATAGTTTGGTTGTCTTGCTAATCATTCAGTAATTGTGAGCATTATTCTTCCCTTTTGCTCAAGTAAGGTCTTTGTGTGTCCTCTGTCCTAGACTTTACCAACACTGCTATATTCAGGACAAAATGCAACCACACACAAGCAGACTTTGGCTCACAATGTGGGATGTCCTCCAACCTTCCTTTTCACACAGATTCTGGATGGTAGCCTAACAATCCAAAACAGATTTTGAGGGTGCATAGGGAGGTTTAGGGAAACTGCCTGTTCCACTGACTGAAACTATTCTGTTGGTAAAGGAATTTATTGGTTACCGCCTAAAACTCAAGAAACAGCCTTGAGCCAGAGCCAGCTCTACCTTTGGGAAAAGTGGGACGGCCATCCAAGATTATAGCTGGAGGGACGGACAAAGTAAAGACATTTCCCCAAAATATGAATTCTGTTCCTCCAATTTCTAGCATTATAAGACAGTAAGACATCGATAATTGTAAATACTTAGAACTCTTACTCTTTTGTTTTGTTTTGTTTTGTTTTGCATATTCCCATTGTAACTGCCTCCTTCCTTTGAATGCCTAAACTGTATTTCCAAAAATTGAGGCTGGTATCCTGTTCAGCAGTTATGTGATGAAAGGTTGGACTTAAACACTCATGACTACTAGAGATTTATTTCTATAGTCAGGAACCACTGAGTGTGACCGCAAAACCCTAACCTTCATAGCCTGGCAGCACACTGACTGAAGTATTTCCAAAACGTTGCAGATGGGGCACTGGAAATAATGTTTGCAGCACTCTCTTAGTCACTGAGCACATTGAAACAAGCAGATGTGGCAGGACCCCAAGGGTCCTCTCCAGATTTCCAGCACCTGTTCTCAGGTGCTGGTACTATGACCAGGAGAGTGCTACAGACATCATTTCCCAGTGCCCTTATAGACAGGAAATGCTTTGGTCAGGGTGATGCCAAGCTTCAGAAGTAGGTTTTTATAACTAATAGAGGATTAAAATTCTGAAGATATTAAATTATAAGATATTAAGAGTTTGTGATTAGTTACGATGTGGTTTGTATATATTTTTATGATATTATGTATTTGTATATGTTTTCATGATTTGTTAATAAATTTTAAAAAAAGAAGTAGGTTTTTGAAGGATGGCATTGCCAGACATAGCTATAACAGAACTCCATTGTAGTTCCATTGACAACGCAGGACCTTGGCCTGAAGTTTTATGTTACTGCAATGGTATAAATAACCGGTGTGGTGAAGTGGTTGGAGTGTTTAAGTATGGCTAGGGAGACCAGGGTTTAATTCTCAGTTCAGCCTTTTAAACCCACCAGGTAACATTGGGCAAGTCACAGTCTCGAAATCTCAGAAGAAACCACCACCACCACCACACACACACACACATACATTGAATAAATATTGCCAATAAAACCCCATGATAGGTTTTTCCCTAGCATCACCGTAAGTCGACAATGACTTTGAGGGAATACAAGAAGAAGAAGAAGAAGATTTTTTTTAATGGGAGACTGACAAAATCTTACCTGGGGGGAAAGGCCATTATTTTGTATCACCACCCCCATAGCTACACTCCTGCAGCAAATCTGGGTTGCCATGAAAGGAAAGCTCATTGTTGGTTATGTTAATTGTTATTGGATCTTTACTGGGGAGAGATACTTGAAAGATTTCCTTTTTCCTGTGCCAAAAAGTTTATTTTAGACTAAGTACTATACTTCTTGACTTGGGTGGAGTGTGCTATTTGTGAATTGTCCTAGGCAATGCCTATCCTGGTCATTAATCCAAATTCAAGACCATTGCAAACCCTCACAAGAACTGTGAAATATGTGCAATATATATATAACCGTTTGTCATCAAAAGACAAAAGTCTAATCGGCAATTGATAAGATAGCAGTTTGAGCCAGATCAGATTGCATCATCATCATCATCATCATCATCATCATCATCATCATCATTAGACACATTTGCAACAAGAGCAATGCCGTGTGCTTTGTGTTCATTGCCCTAGAAATAGAAACAGCCAAGAAGCACTCTGTCTTTGGCTTATTTCACTGCTTATTAACTAAAATGATATGAAGTGCCACAGCACATACAAAAAGAATATTCTTCATTACCCATCTATTTAAACCACTACATCCCCTGCTGTGTTTTGTTTTTTCATTGTTCGGGATGAGTCATAGATGTGCAACAACTGTAAATAAGATGACTATACTCAAGCACAGAGCAAATACATTTTCCATTTGCAAATTCATGCTTTGTGGCGGTTTTATGTCTTGGTGTTTCCAAAGATATGCTCAGGCCTCTTTTATTGCTATTATGATTATTTCATTATTAGTTAAATTTATATCCCACCTTAATTTCAATTATCCTCCACTACTTCCTCCCCCTCATATCTCACCTTTTCCCCAGTTTAGTACTCAAGGCATCTTACAATATTTTTTAAAAATAGCTAATTCACACAGTACAAAAGGCAAAAAGTGATTAAACTATCAAAAAATAGCCAGTTAAAATATCAACCATTAAAAAAACAGCACAACAAAGATAGCAAATAGAAAAGCACATTTTTAGTTGGAATGGCCCTTGTACAATTTATCTTCTAAAGCCTGTTGAAACAGAAAAGTCTTCAGCTGTTTCTGGAAAGAGAGTAGGGAAGGTACCAGATTAACCTCTCTGGAAAAGTAGTTCCAGAGCCCAGGGGCCGCCACTGAGAAGGCCCTCTCCAATGTTCCCACAAAATGTATCTGTGTGGTACATCAGAGAGAAGGGCTTCCCCTCCAGATCTCAAAACATGGGCATGTACATAGGGGGAAATATGGGTCTTTCAAAGAACCTGGGTCTAAGTTGTAGAGGATTCTATAGTCAAAACCAGCACTTTAAATTGTGCCTATAAACAAGCCGGTAGCCAGTGGAACAGTTGCAACAAGGAAGTTATGTGTCCTGTTAGCAATCTGGCTGCAGCGCTTTGGATTAGCTGAACTTTCCAAATAGTCTTCAAAAGCAGCCTCACATACAGTCCATTACAGTAATTAAATTGGGATGTAACAAAGGCGTATATAACCATGGCCAGATCTGACATATCAAGGAATGGGTGTAGCTGGCATACAAGGCTTAATGGCACAAATACACTCTTGATCACCATTGAAACCTGAGCTTTCAGGCCCAGAGCTGAATCGAGGAGTACACCCAAGCTGCAAACCTATATGTGCTGGGGGAGTATAACCCCATCCAACACAACTGAATCCCTATTCTCTAATCTGTTTTTCAATTGACTATGAGCACCCCATTTTATCTAGATTAAATTTCTATTTCTTCCACCCATCTAGTCCTGATGATAGGTATAGGTTTAGGACCAAGCAGCTTCCTTCGACTGTGGTGGAAAGGAATGGTAGAGCTGAGGTTCATCTACATACTGATAGCACCAAACCCTAAAACTCTGGAGAACCTCTCCCAGCAGTTTCATGAAAATGTAAAACAGCATGGGGGACAGAACCAAGTCTTGAGAGACCATATAGGTCAATGGTAAATTAATCCAACAGGAATGCTCCAGCACCACCTTCTGGGTTCATCCCAGAAGCCACTGTAAAATAGTGCCTCCAATTCCCATCTCAACAAGGTGGTCCAGAAGGGTATCATGATTGATGATATCAAAAGTGACTGAGAGGTCCAGCAGAACCAACAGGGACACACTTGGGTCTTGTTCCTGGTGAATGTCATCTACAACAGTGATCAAAGCCATCTCTGTCCTATATCTAGGCCTGAAACCAGATTGAAATGGATCTAGATAATCTGTCTCATCCAGAAACACCTGGAGGTTGGAGCCACTACAGAACCTTGTTCAAAAATGCAACATGAGAGAGTAGCTGATAATTATCTAGAATGGTAGGATCCAGAGAGTGTTTAAAAAAAACCTATGATTTTATAACAGGTTCATTCAGGCAAGAATGAACTCTGTCTTGTTTTAATGAGGCATTGACCACTCCCTCCACCCATACAGCCAATCTCCCTGGAACTTTTAAATAAGCCAGCAAGGACAAGGATCTAACACACAAGTCATGGCTCTGAATTATTCAAGAATTCTGTTCCCTTTCCTGGGTTGTAGAAATTGAAAGTATCCACTATCTCTGAAATTTTAAAGAAAGTTGTGAAAAAAAACCTGTATGTGATGGAAGAAATCCAAGGTCATTTTTTGGATTTAGAACACCAAATTCTTATAAAAGCAGCATGCATTTTTAAAGGTTTTCACGATCCTCAGTTTTGCAAGCCTGTGTATTAGATGACTATACATTTATCTCAGCCCTTCTGAAAAGGTGTTCTTCACTTTAAATGTTCAGATTGATCTATAAAGCTCCAGCCATGTGCCAAGCATACAGCTCCAGACAAAAGCTTGCTCAGTTGGAACTGAAGATGTTTGACTCAATTGTGGTCTGCATAAGTTTATGCTGTACAATAAGCAAAACCAAAAGAGTGCCCATTTCTGTTGGCAGTACTGTACAAATGTATCATCACAGTTAGACAGTGTAAACTAAGCAGTGGAATTATTTAGGGGAATGGTAGAGGAAAGCAAGAGAACAACAACTGATTGTTCTGGGTAGGATTTGTATTGAGTTGTTCCTCAGGGCAACAATAAAACAGTAAAATAATTTTGTCTCTCCCCTTTTCTCATAGAATCATAGAATTGTAGAGTTGAAAGAGACCATAAGGACCATCCAGTCTAACCCCTGTCATGCAGGAAGACACAGTCAAAGCACCCCAACAGATGGCCATCCAGCTTCTGTTTAAAAACCTCAAAATAAGGACAGGAGCGTGGCTTTGGTGCGACTTCTGGACTCTTAGGACGCATGCATCATTGAAACACCATACCTCCACTGTGACTCGAAGCAGCTTTATTTTGGCTGTCTGTAACAGGCCACTATATTCCCATTGATGCAACACAGAATCACATTAGCTTTTTTTAGCTGCCACATCACACTTTTGACTCATATTTAGCTTGTCATCTACTAAGACTGCTAGATCCATTTCATGTGTACTGTTGTCAAGCCAGGCATGACCCATACTATCTATGTGCATTTCATTTTTACAGCCTAAATGTAGTATCTTACATTTCTCTCTGTTGAAATTCATTTTGTTAGTGTTGACACAGCTGTGTAATCCAACAAGGTAGGTTTGAATTCTGGGATGTTAGCTACCCCTCCTAATTTGGTGTCATCTGAAAATTTTATAAGCATACCCTCTGTTCTATCAATAAAGTCATTGACAAAGATGTTGAATAGTACTGGCCCCAAGACAGAACACTGTGGCACTCTGCTAGCCACTTCTGTCCAGGATGAGAAGGAGCCATTACTGAGTACCCTTTGGGTTCAGTTGGTTAACCAATTACAAATCCACCTAACAGTCATACTGTCTAGCTCACTAGCCTTTTTGCAACAGTATCATGGGAGACATTGTCAAAAGCCTCCATAAGGATTGTGCACAGATCTCAAACTAATGCCTCCAAAAGTAGCCCACTAGCTTGGAATGATTCAGAGTCAACAATTTGAGTCCAAACTTAAGATCAGATTTAGAAATATGACTTGTTTCTGTCTCCCTCGTGACCTGATCTGTCAGCCTCAAGTGTGAGGCAAATGATGTTAATCCCCTAACCAGTAAGACCACTGACCACACTGATGTAATCCAACCAGAAACTTTTCCAGAAAATGGTCTCCAGACAAAAATACCTTCTCCTTACTGTCAGCTTTCCAGCATTTTTCTGTCCACACTTGCAACATAGATTGGGAAGGCAGAGTAGACAAAAAATTGATTTTAAAAAGATGTGTAAATTACTTTGCATTTACCATCTATTGTTTTGGCGCTCTTTCCCCATAATTTAGGATTGAGTTGTGCATTTGTAATGTATCACTGGAATATTATTACAGTTATTCCACTCAACTTTCAGGCAGATAACAATGGTTTACAGCAGTAGTGGACAATCTAGGTGCTTCTGCCCATTGTACTTTCAAACACTCCCCTCAACTCTTTCTAGCTACGTTGGCTCATTTTCCCATCCCAGAAGGGACTAGAAGACAGTTACAGGGAGGGGCTAACCTGCAAAATATGCAAAGCCCCCTTCACTTTCTTTAAAACATATGATCATGTTCTTGAAGAATGGTGAGAGTCTCTGTTTGGTGGCTCATTTGTTTTCACCAATAGGACACCCAGAGAAATCTGGAGAATCCTACACTGAGGGGCCCATTGCAACCCATGGGCTGGAACCTGTGGGTTACATAGTTCCTTGTAGAGAACCCCTGAGCAGTCCCTCACATGGGTGTTAATCAGATTAAGGAAATCTCAAATACTGGGGACTATAAAATATATATATTCAATTTTTCCAAATGCACACACATCTAAATTTCTTGATATAAGTGACCAATCAAGATGCCTTGCTTAGGATTCCCCCTATCTTCAGTTTTTCTGTTGAGACGCAGTGCAGAAGTTGAAAGATGAGCTATCTAGGCTGCCTTCCCTTGTAATCAATAAAGATGCCTGTTCCAACATTTTAATGGCATTGCTTATAAAAGAAAAGAGATGACATTATTCAATGTGACACAGGATGATTTTTTTCCAAATAAATATCCAAAGCCTGATACTGTTTTTCAAGGAGAACTGGTATGATTAGTGAATAAAAAATTAGCATTGAACATTAGAGACATGAGTTCAAGTATAAATTGTTGTTACTGTTGCTGTTTTGGCTGCTGCTGCTCATGCTGTTGCTGCCTATCAGCATGCAGGACACTTATATAAGAGGAAGGTATTTGCACAGGGAATATACCATGTATCATGATATTGAACCTAAGAACCCAAAATTTAGAGCCTAAGTGAATAACTAATTAATAGATTATCTAAAGAAGAGGCAAGAATATTCATTACAATAAGAAACCTTTAAGGCTATAATTTGCACAATCCCCAGTGGTTACGCTGGGTGGCCATGATAGCTCAACGTTTGGGTAACAAGCACAGGAATGCTGTGCATGTAGTAGGCTCATAGAAAGTTCTGTTTTCACTTTGCTCAGGTTAAATTAAATTATCACCTACTTAAAAATAGGAACAAATAGTAGCTGAATTACCACTTACTGTTTTCTTACCCGATACACTCACTCAACTCACTGTAAATTGGAATTTCCATATTTACATATGAAGAGCCAGGGATGTTCTTAAAAGGTCAGTTCCAAGAGGTGGTTTCTTAAGGTTGTCAGTCCAAGGATCCACCTGCCCAGAGCCCATGTGCCCCCCATCCCAACCACTCCTCCACTATTGGCCCAGCATGGCGAGCCTGGCTGGGGGCAAAAGTGCCCATTGGCCTCTCCAGATGGCTCTCACTGCTCCCCCATGAGGTTGGGGCCCTACCTTATCAACCAGGGCTTCTGCCCTATGGACAAACTCCATGGCCCTTGGCTCAGACAGCCCATCCATGGAGAGAAGAGGCAACCTGGAGTGGGCAAGCCTTCCTCTCTCTTTTCCCTGCTGCCACTGGAGGAGTCCTCTCCCTCCCCAAGAGGGTCTCCGTCAGAGGGATGTGTGGGACCTCAACTGTGGGGGAGGCAGATTCTCCCCAGGAGTCCTAGCCTGGCCCAAAGTCTCTCCCCTGGGGCTGTCTGGAGGGGGGCTGGCTGCTCTGGCCTCCCCTTGGCCAATGAGGATCCTGGTCTACTCATAGAAGGAAGGCATCCTCAGTTTACTTCATTTGCTGCAAACGTATTTCAAAGTGCAAAAGTAGTTTGCACTCAGTTAGCTCAGAGAGATGAAGGAAAAGGAAAATCTGTGGATGCTCAAGTCCCATTAAATACAATGGCAGTGTAAATCAGTGTCTTTTTTATAAAATGGCAAAAAAAATTGGGAATATTTTCAAGCCTTGGATGCTTGAATGCATGGATAAAGAATTTGTGGATAAGGTGGACTGACTGTGTCTATACTCTGGTCAAGCACAGCATTGTCCAGGAATTATTCTTGATGGGAAGGAAAGATATAGCTTGATACAGGAAAGGGTCAGTCAATAAACTGACAATGTGCTAACAGATAATTTTCAGAGAATCTTGCATGGAGGCAAAATCTGTTACGATCAGGGATTAGGAACTTGTGTTCTACTAGATATAATTGAGGTGCAGCTCCTATGCATTTCATTTCCATTGTTTCTGCTAACCAGGGCTGATGGAAGCTGCAGTCCAAACACAGCTGGATCTTGACCACAGTCTTATAGACAAAATGAAAAAATATATATAGTGTCTTACTTTTGTGGACTAGAGCTCCCATCATCAGAACAAAAGCTTCTTGAATCAAGGCTAATAAAAGCAGAAAATCTTTGAAATCAATTATTCTGGAAAAAGCATAGTCATACTTGTCACATTTGTTGCTTGTATTTTAATAAAGAAAAAGTTCTTAATTTAAAAAAATAAATTGTCACATTGTCTGAATTTCAGTTTGACATTTTAATCAAAATGAATCAGGTTCTAAGAGCTGCTGAGTCTGGTGCAGGTTTTCATGAATGATTATAATATCAGTCTTCACTGCCTTATAATAACTAGTAATGTAGTTGTCAGTGCAAAGCTCCATTAAATGTCAGAAGTTCAAACAAAGTAGCATCCTATAATTTTAATAACTTTTAACATTCAGGCACTTCAGGCCATCTCTTTTTTGGTTTCATTTGATAACACCAGCAGAAAATTATTCTCATAAGTGTTGGACCAAAATCATCATCTTAGACATTGGCTTTTGTTACCGGCACTATCAATCTTTCTTGACTATCATCCTTCATGCTATGGGCTTAACTTCACCATTTTACTTTCTAAATATGCTTTACTCACTTCTCTTTGCCCTTTGAACAAGGTCAAGTAACAATGTTATACATCCAATAGTCCAGGAATTGTTCCAGCACTAGATCTACATCAGATCCTCACACAGGGCAGCATTGGGGAATCTTTGGCCCTCAGGAACTCTTGGAATCCAGCTCCCATGGTACATTACCATTGGCCATGCTAAGTGAGTGGAGCAGATCATGAAAGCTGTGGATGAAAGTGTCTGAAGAACTGTGTTGGAACAAACCAAGACCCAAGTTGTATTACTGTATTGTGTGAACCAGCTGACAGTGAGAATGGAAATAAAAAGGCGAGACTTGGAAACATCATTTGAACTAGAGCTACATTTATTAAATTTTCCTCTCCATTGATGCCCCCTTGTCGTGGGGGAGAGGCTTGCGTACCCTAATGAAATTGTGAGCTATGTTGGCGGTGGTATAATAGCCACTGGTAGGGCCCCCTATGCCAGACAGGTCACAACCGAAGGGTCTGACCAAGAGCGCCAAAGGGCAGGATGGGCTCTCTAGCCTTATGGCAACCATCCTAGGAGAAGGAAAACTCTAATCCCAAACCCGGGCAGATGGTGCTCGTCTAACCCTGTAAGGTCAACCAACTAAGAGAAGGAAACTCTAATCAAACCTACGACCCGAGGACCTCGCTGCCACTGTCCATGCTTGTCAAGGCCTCAGCAAACGAACCTCTGGTTTAAAGGGTGAGGCCAGTTCTGTGCACGCTGAGCTCCACCAGAAAAATCCATTGCACAGGCTCGAAGGATACATCCAACTTCCAAAAAAGCCCTGTAGCAATAGGTGAGGGACGAAATGGCAGGTGTAAAGATGCACTGGAAGCCGCAGACCCAACTCTGCATGCAGGTGGTTCAGGACTTTGGTCGCTTGAGACTGACTGGGGATGACAGTCTTGTTCGGCAGCATCCTGAATGACCAAGCAGCCTTTTTTAAGGAGAGCACTGCTTGCTCCATATGGAGAGAGGCCTAGAAAAGGTGGCCTAATGAAAGCTCATCCCCATATACCCGGTTGGCTAGCCGCAGACAACGGGCATCTTCTGATGCATTCAAACAAAGATAAAGAAACAAACACACACACCAGCCTCCAAAGGTGCAAATAGACTAACGCATGCATGCTGGAACATCAGAACCATGCAAGATTCTGCAGATAGTGGACGTCCTGAGCAACGCTCTGCCCTAATAGCCCATGAACTGTCACGACTTAACATCGATATCGCTGCTTTTAGTGAAGTTCGTCTCCACGAGGAAGGCAGCGTTAAAGAACACGGTGCCGGCTACACACACTACTGGTCTGGCAAACCCAAAACTGAAAAACATCTTTCAGGTGTAGGCTTCATGATCAAAAACTCCATTGCCTCCAAACTCAAAACCTTGCCAACAGGACACTCTGATCGCATTATCTCCTTATGCCTCCCACATGTTGCTCTCTTCAGTATATATGCCCCAACTATGCAAGCCAACCCTGTGGAGAAAGACAAATTCTACTCAAACCTATGCCACCTTATACAGAAAGTCCCTGCAGAAGACAAAATCATTATCCTTGGTGACTTCAATGCCAGAGTAGGAAAGAACTTTGAAGCCTGGAAAGGTGTTTTAGGCAAGCATGGTCTTGGAAACTGTAATGATAATGGACACCTCCTGCTAGAGTTTTGTGCAGAACAGCAGCTGACTATTGCAAACAACATCTTTCAGCAGAAAGATAGCTTGAAGACAACTTGGATGCATTCCCAATCCAAACACTGGCACCTCATTGACTATATCCTAGTGCGCCAGAGAAATATTTACGATGTCCGTCATACCCGAGTGATGCCCAGTGCAGAATGTCAAACAGATCATCACTTCATAAGATGTAAACTAAATCTTCATTTTAAGTTTAAACCTAAGAGGGGTGGCATCCGAAAGAGGAGACTCCAAGTTAACAATCTCCAACAAGCTGCCATGAGAGACAACTTCCAGGCAAATTTGCAAACAAAACTTGAAGACCATCCTGTAGACTCTTCTCCTACAGTGCTTTGGCAACATATCAAAAACAGCATCTTGCAATCTGCAGAAGAATCCTTAGGATTCTCCCTCAAGAAAAACCAAGACTGGTTTGATGAAAACAACCAAGAGATCCAGGAGCTGTTGGCAAAGAAGAGAATTGCTCACCAGGCACACCTCACCCAGCCATCCTGCCATGTAAAAAAAGCAGCCTTTCACCTTGCATGTAGACAACTCCAACAAAAACTCAGAGACATTCAGAACAAGTGGTGGATCAACTTAGCAGAAAAGACACAACATTGTGCAGATCTGGGTGATTCCAGAGGATTTTACGAAGCTCTTAAAGCAGTGTTTGGACCTACATATCAGGTCCAAAGCTCCCTATACAGTACATATGGTCAAACACTAATCACAGATAATGTGGTGGTTGAATTTTCAGCTACAATAGTTTTATATAAAGATGGAGTCAGTTTGGTCAATAGAATTTTGCATTTTGAATTGAGGCCCCCAAGAATGTAAACAAGGATTGAAGCAGAGGCGTAAAAGGCACAAACTGACCTGAGTGAAGGCCCTAGAATTCTTTGGTGCCAGGAACTAGCTGAAAGACATAACTCATGATAAGGAGGCATCTCTGTTGAAGGTTAAGGGAGGTTGAAAGCAAAGAAGGTAGGGAATGTGCTTAAATGGTATTTTAATGTATGCATGTATCTTTGCCCTGATTGAATGAAAGTTTTTGTACGTTTGCACTTTGAACCAGCCAATAGAACACATTGTTAGGGACCTCAATGTTGAATTTACCTATATGAACAGCCATTTTTCTTTGCTTCAGGGCCTCAGGTTTTTTGGACCTTTAATTCCACTGAGGACATTTTTCCTTTGCCAGCATTTGGAATAAACTTTGAATTCTCAGCACATTTTTCTGGGTCCTTTTGTCGCCTTGCTTCGTCAGACCTGTGGCTTTGTGAGAGAAAGTCCTGGTTCCTGAAATTTTCCCATAACACCTTTACTTCATTTGGAAATTATTAAAAATCAAAATTCTTATTCATCAAGAAGTGCTCAGAAATTCTTCTTTTTAAAATACTTTCGAAATCTACAAATTACAGATATTTCTACTGTTTTTCAAATTTTGACAAATATTCTTTACATCACTAATTGAAATTCAGGCTTTAGAATACTTCCAGATGAATGTCAACAAACAACCCCTCAAAATTCCTGCCTACATGGCAACATTTGTCATTCCTGATGAATGCAAGGGATCATCACAGAAAGAAGAGCAATCACTGTGAGATTTGAATGTTTGTTGGAGAAAAGCAATAATTTTCAGTCAAATAACTGAGAAAGGAGTTCAGCAATAGAATCAAATGAAATAGGAGCAAAGTCCCTTTGTAAGGCCTTGCAACAGCAGTCCTGCGACAGGACCAGAGGCTAGGGAAGTTCATTTTTTGGCAGCTGTTCCCAGAATCCTCAGCCACCATAACCGCTGTGTGGATTCAGGAAGTTGTCGTCCAAAAATGAACTTTCTCAAGCTTTGAACAGCACATGATCAATTCATTTGAACTGTCAGCACTGCTACTCTAAAATGAATGGCTTCTTTCAGGCAGATATTGACTATATTAATTCCATTCCAATTAAGCAGTATCTCATTTATCTTCTATTTTTCCCATTCAAAAGATCCATTGGTGTGCAGTGAACTGAAAGTTTGGGGTGGGGGAATGGTTACCTTTTTAAAAAGAAATGATCATTTGTGTGAATATGTTCTCGTAATGTAGTGTCGTGCCAAAATGAATCCAAAACAGACTTTTAAAAGCAACATTTACAATCCATGTTGTTGTGTTTATAATCCATATCACCTTCCGTGGCCCTATTCAGATGTTGCTGTTTTTAGTGCGACCATCCGAATAATCTCACTAACGCATTCCAGTGTTGTTTTTTATTGGAACTGCATCTATGCACATCTGTGTGAGTTCTGTTGCTCTCACATGCTCACACAGCACTCAAATAAAGATGGAGTCGATGATGTGGATGTATTCAAAGCATGTTCAAGGCATACAAAGTTTTATTCCAGTTTATCCTGGGTCCATTCATATCAGATATTCACACCTCTGACAATGCTAATCGTTGAGGAAAACTCAGGGGGGGAAACTTAGAGCATTTATCCTCAGTTAAGTGGGGGAGGCTTTGGCAGCCTCCTTCCCCCCCAATTTTTTTTAATTTGATGCATTTGAAATGAACATTAGGAGGAACTTCCTGACAGTAAGGGCTGTTCGACAGTGGAATGCACTCCCTCGGAGGGTGATAGAGTCTCCTTCCTTGGAGGTCTTTAAACAGAGGATGGCCATCTGTCAGGGATGCTTTGATTTGGATTTCCTGCATGGCAGGGGGTTGGACTGGATGGCCCTAGTGGTCTCTTCCAACTCTACGATTCTATGATTCTATGATTCTATGATTCTATATGAACAACAAAGATTCAAACCACATTGTACTGGGATTATTTTCACTGTCTGAATAACCCCTATGTTTGGTTTTGTTCTTTCTTTTTCATTCACACAGTGCTGTCTTGTTCATGTTATTATGTTTCATTCACCCTGTTCTTTTTGTATCTTGAGTTGCTTACCAGTTTCATTGTTTAAAGAGAGGGAAAGTTCAGGAATATGTGTAAAAATCAACATCTGGCCAAGAGAGAACAGCATCTTGTCATTTCAGCTTGGGACATGATCATATGTAATTGGCAGCAGGATTACTGTGTTAGTCTGAATAACAAAATGTTTTGTAGCAGTTTTAGTCTGTTTCAGCAAAACCAATAAACTACCCTGTGGCACCCTGCAGAGGGTAGAACGTGTCACAAAACTAATAAATTCAGTATGAGAGAAGCTTTTAATAATAATAATAATAATAATAATAATAATAATAATAATAATATTTATTTGTATACCGCCCTCTGGCAAACCAATCCGGGCGGTTAACAACAGTAAAATATAAAATATGACAATTAAAAACACTTTATCCCTCCCCCCTTTAAGACAGTATTAAACAGTATAACATATTAAAAACACAATATCAAGCATAAAAACAGCAGTTAAAACTAAAAACCCTGATATCCCTCTGTTGATCCTCAACCATCACTAAGATGGGGCCACGGGAAGAATGAGGGAATCAGGGAACCTGGGAACCTGGGCCGGGATGGTTAATCTGGAAAGGCCTGCCGGAAGAGATCCGTCTTGACCGCTTTTTTAAAGCTGTCTAATGATGTTATCTGACGGATCTCATCCGGCAGGTCGTTCCAGAGTTTGGGGGCGACAGCAGAGAACGCCCTCTGGGAGGTTGCCGCAAGCCTAGATTTTAGAGGCTGCAGTAAGTTCCTCCCAGAGGACCGGAGAGCGTGGGGAGGATTGTACGGGAGGAGGCGGTCTCTAAGATAGTTTGGACCCAAGCCATTTAGGGCTTTAAAGGTGATAACCAACACCTTGTACTGGGCCCGGAAGCTGATAGGCAGCCAGTGGAGGGACCTCAAAACCGGAGTAATGTGGTCCCTCCTAGATGTACCTGACACAAGCCTGGCTGCCATGTTTTGAACCAGCTGTAATTTCCGAGTCAAGCACAGGGGTAGCCCCATGTAGAGTGCATTACAGAAGTCAAGGCGTGAGGTTACCAGTGCGTGCACAACCGTCTCGAGATCCCTTACTTCCAGAAAAGGGCGCAGCTGGCGTATCAGCCGAAGCTGATAACAGGCACTCCTGACCGTCGCATTTACCTGATTTGTCATCAGGAGCGACGAGTCAAGGAGCACCCCCAGACTGCGAACACAGTCGCTGGAGGAGAGTGTGACCCCATCCAGGACTGGAGGTTGAAACCCAATTCTTGGTTTCGGGGCCGCTACCATGAGCACCTCCGTCTTGTCTGGATTCAGTTTCAATCTGTTTTTCCTCATCCAGCCCATTACCGCCTGAAGACATTCATTGAGAGAAGAGATGCCATCGGAATTCGAGGCCGACGAACGAGATACGGAGAAACAGATTTGGGTGTCATCAGCGTACTGATAACACCCAGCACCATAACTCCGTATTATCTCACCCAGCGGCTTCATATAGATTTTAAATAACATCGGGAACAAAATAGCCCCCTGAGGAACCCCACAAGTGAGGTACCTCTTACTGGAGCTACAGTCCCCGAGTAGCACCCTCTGAGACCTGCCCGAGAGGAAGGACCAGAACCACTGCAAAGCAGTGCCCCCGATACCTAACCCCTTCAGGCGGTCCAAGAGCATGCCGTGATCTATAGTATCAAAAGCCACTGAGAGGTCTAAGAGCACCAACAGGGTCACACTCCCCCTGTCAATGCTCAGACGCAGATCGTCGGTCAAAGCAACCATGGCAGTCTCAACCCCAAAGCCTGTCCTAAAGCCAGTTTGAAATGGGTCTAGATAATCGGCTTCATCCAAGACAGCTTGGAGCTGAAGGGCAACCGCCCTCTCGATCACCTTGCTCAAAAATGGCAGCAATGACACCGGCCTATAATTCCTCATATCCAGGGGGTCCAGGGAAGGTTTTTTCAGGAGCGGCCTAACCGCCGCTTCCTTTAAACAAGATGGAACATGTCCTTCCTTGAAGGATGCACCGATGATATCCGTGAGGAATCTCATCAACGCATCCCCCCCTGGACGGCCAGCCATGATGGGCAAGGGTCAAGAGGGCAAGTTGTCTTCCTCACCTTACCAAGCAGCTTGTCCACGTCATCAGTACTCACAGATTGGAGCTGATCCAGTATGACTACATCGGCGGAGTCACTGGACGCCTCGCCTGTCGACTCTGTTTCAACGGTGGCATCTAAGTCGGCTCTTATCTGAGAGATTTTGTCTGCAAAGAAGTTGTTAAACGCGTCATAGCAGGCCGTCGTCGGGTTAAGTAAGGGATTTGGCGCAGGGGTCACCTGCGTCATTTCCCTTACTTAACCTTAAACAGCTCTGCTGGGCGAGACTCTGCAGACGCAATACGTGCAGAGGAGAAGGCTCTCTTCGCTGCACGTATTGCCTCCCGATAGGAACGAAGAAAGTTCCTATGGCGAGTTCTGTCGGATAAGAGTCGAGTCTTCCGCCACCTGCGCTCTAGCCATCATCCAAACCACTTCATCTTCCTCAGCTCTGGTGTGAACCAGGGCCTCCGATTTGGGGCGGGATGGCAAGGCCGCTTGGGAGCGATCATGTCGATAGCCCTGGTAAGATCGGTGTTCCAGATATTGACCAGAGCATTGACCAGATCACCGGCATTCCCAACCATTAAACCCTCTAAGGCTGTCTGGAATCCAATGGGCTCCATCAGCCTTCGAGGGCGGACCATTCTAATGGGTCCGCCACCACCGGTGGGGCAGATATTGGCTCTAAGTTTCGTCTTGACCAGGAAATGATCTGTCCATGACAATGCGGAGGTACTTACCATCTCCGCCCATGGATATTCCTGTTCCGTACTGAAGACTGCATCGAGTGTATGACTAGCACAATGTGTGCGCCCTTTGACCAATTGGGATAGGCCCATGTTTGTCATGGTCTCCATGAACTCTCGAGCCGCACCTGTTAAACTGGTCTCGAGCGGGATGTTGAAGTCCCCCAAAACTAAAAGTCTGGGGGTCTCCAACAACAGCTCAGAGACCAGCTGTGTCAGCTCAGTCAGGGAGTCTGCCAGACAACGGGGTGGCCGGTAGACAAGCAAAATCCCCAAACTATCCCTGGTCTTCAGGCTAAGGTACATACACTCGAAATGGACTGTGTTCCGGACAGGTATCCTGGCCAAGGTCAGATGGTTCTTATAGACTAGAGCCACTCCGCCCCCCCCCCGCCCACTTCCCCTCACCTGCTCACTGACAGAGTACCCAGCTGGGAGGGCCTGCGCCCATATGGCAGTGCTATCCTCTCCCAGCCAGGTCTCTGTGAAGCAAGCCAGGTCAGCATCTTCATCCAGGAGGAGGTCCTGGATGATATGGGTCTTGTTTTTTACCGACCTGGCATTGCAAAGGAGCAGAGTGAGGTTCTGTGGAATGGTTGGTTTTCATGAAAATGAAGTTGACTTCATTAGATGAACAGAAGCATTATCCTCATTTGGCAAGAACATGGGAGTGGGGTAGAATTGTAAACAATGATACCGTAAGGAAATGAAATGGAGAAAGTACAGACAGTGATTATTACTTTAACAGTGACCATTAATGAAGCAGTAGTCACTCATTAACACAGGCATCTTTGCACTGATGAGTTGAACAACATATGTAGTGTGATCAAACATCTTTGTATATATTCAAACCACAGCAAACGGAACTGAACTTCTTGATCAATTGTTATTAATCTGTTTCATACTCTGACCAGTGCTTTGCTCAAGAACGGCCACCTTGAAATCATTGACAAAAGCTTCTTGAAAGAATAAACTGTTCTTTTACTGCCATTTCTCATTACCTTTTATTCCTTTAAATATAGACCATCCTCCAAGTTCTATGTAAAATGAATTTCAGGCAATTGATGGCACATATCACATGTGACGAAGAGCAGGTGTATGTTTCCCTGATGTTGTCAAAAACAGTAATTTCTCCTGTAATACTGTTTCTCCAGTGGGTATGAGGTTAGTTTTATCATTTGGTATGCCACTGGGTCTTGGTTCCCAGGTCTCTGTCCCTGTTATAGCAAAAACCTCTGCACCTGCACTCTTCCGTGTGAGAAGAAATTACAATGGGTCCGGTTTCTAATTGTGGCAGCCACGCTTGCTGTCAGAAGGGGCTGGAAATATCATCCTGCTGTGCCCTGATCACCAGCAGAACAGACCTCTGGCACTGAGAGCATCTCCCTGGAGATTAAGATGGGATTCAAAGGACATTTATGAACATGGCACTAGTGCCATGATCATGAATACACAGTATAACTGAATACAGAGCAGTTACAGATCTAGGTTATGGATCCATAACTGCAATACTGGATATGAGTCTATATTGTTATCAGCTACCTCTGCTGTAGCACAATGTACTACAATGTATTTCAGGAGTGGCTTGGTCAGAACTTTTACTTTTTTGTGTTTGTTACAGACAGAGCTTGGAGGGTAACTTTTGAAAAGTAATCTGTTCCTTTTATCAGTATGTTAGAAAGTAATTTGCCATCACTATTGATAGCATTTTTTTAAAAGTAACATGCTGTGCTGACATTGCATTACTCGTTACATTTCCATTACCCTTCTTTGCTTAAAAATAAATAGATTTATAAAAAGATTGGCAGCAATGAAAAATTTCCACTAACATCCCTCTGACACCCTCCTTTTACTCTTAAAAGTAATTTGAAAAGGTGACTACAAAATATCCTATTATTAGCAAGCAATGTTGGCCCGACTCAGTTGTGTTCCTTGAAGTCATGTCTGGTTTATGGCAGAATTTGTTTAGAGGGGGGTTGCCCTTGCCTTCCTCTGAGGCTGAGAGAATGTGAGTTGCCCAATGTCACACAGTGGGTCTCATGGCTGAGTGTTGGTTTTTACATACAAAGCCTCCACCATCATCCCCACTGAACATTTGCCTGTGCTTTCAAACCAATCCACCATTACTTGCACTTAGCAATATGTCATTACAATTAATCTTTACACAAAGCATTGCAGATGTGAATTGATGGTAGTGCAGAATTGTCTTGCTGGAGCTGCCAGCAAACTGACTAAAACCATCAACCTACTGAAAATAATTCAGATGTCAATATTAGTAATAACATGATTTGGAGAAGGCTGCAGGATATGATTTGACTGGATACTAACAGAGACTGATGATGAAGGGGAAAGACAACTTTACTTGGGCATGAGTAAGAACAAGTGCTGAAGTAAACCCCATTAGACACAGTGGATTTTACATCTGAGAAAATGTGCATGGTAATGTTGCAAGTCAAGTAAATAAAATACAAGTACTCATCTGGAACTATGTTCAGGAAGCAAAATTGTAAATATTATACCTGTATGCACTGGATGATGTGAGACTTCAATGTGGGGAAAGTATTTTCAGATATTCAAAGCATCCTAACAAATAGGAACAATTATTGTTAATATTTTTATGCTTCCCCTCCTCAAGGAGATCAGAACTGTATACATTTTATTTCTGTGGATGGTTTTCTTAATGTAACTCTGTCAAAAAGACACACGTTCCCTCAGGGCAGCTTATAGACTGATATTGTGCAGCCAGCTTTAAAAAATCTTTAAGCAAAAGATAAATAAAAAAGTAATATAGAGAATAGGAGTTGAAAACCTCAGCCCATTGGCTGTTCCTCTGCCCACAGGATCCACTGCCAAAGAAGTCAGTGCTCTGCCACTGGATTTCAATAGCGAGGCAGTAAAACAAACTGCAATTTGATGCTCAAACAAGGTAGTTAGGGAATGGGCAGTTTGTTTTACAGAACTGTGCTTCCCAAAGCCTCTGGGACAAACAATTTTAATGTAAAAAAAAATGCTTGCTCCCAAATTTTGATAACCTGGAAAGAAATTTCCCTGCCTATGGTTCATGCAAATATTGCCAAATTTTGATGGCATGCGATCATGGGAAAGTGTAGCCTGTGGTGGGAAGTATGGGGGCAAAACTGGCCTTTAGACCCACTGCATCCATGATACAAAAGCTGCCTTTTAAAAATCCAGAAGCTACATTTTAACAAATCAGTTGGAGTAGAAATTCTTATTTGTTGTTTATTGCCATCAAGTCAACTTCAACTTATGTTGACCCAATGAATGAGAGATCTCCAACTATCATCAACAGCACTGCTCAGGTCTTGCAGACTCGGGGCTGTGGCTTCCTTAGTTGAATCTATCCATCTGGGATGAGGTTTTCCTCTTTTCTTTCTGCCGCCTACCTTACCAAACATTATTGTCTTTTCTACTAGGTCATGTCTTCTCATGATATGGCAAAGTACAACAGTCTTAGTTTAGTCATCTTTGGTTTCTAGGGTGAGTCCAGGTCTGATTTACTCTAGGACCCATTTATTTGTGTTTTTAGTAGTCCACGATATCCATATAACTTTTCTCTAGCACCACATTTCAAATGAGTTCATTTTCTTCCTATCAGCTTTCTTCACTGACCATCTTTCACAACCATGCATAGAAACTGTTAACACAATGGCATGAACAATCCTAACTATAACATTCAGTGATATATCTTGACGTTTCAGGATCTTGTCTACTTGTCTAGTTCCTTCAGCGGTCCTTCCAAGTCCTAATGTTTCTTGACTGCAGTCTCCATTTTAAGGAGACCTGGTGGCGCAGTGGTTAAATGCCTGTACTGCAGCCATTCACTCGAAACCACAAGGTTGCGAGTTCAAGACCAGCAAAAGGGCCCAAGCTCGACTCAGGCTTGCATCCTTCCGAGGTTGCTAAAATGAGTACCCTGACTGTTGGGGGCAAATTAGCTTACTTGCTGTTCACCGCTATGATCTTTGGAATAGCGGTATATAAATAAAACAAATTAATTTATTATTAACGGCAGTGCCAAGGTATGGAAAATCTTCATTTCAATGTCTTCATCATCTGCTTTAAAGTTATGTAAATCGTCTGTGGTAATTAGTTTTGTTTTCTAAATGTTGAACTCTAAACCTATCTTTGCACTTTCTTTGTTGAGTTTCTAGAGTCATGGTTTCAAGACTTTGCTATTTTCTGTTAGTACTACGTGTTATCTGCATATCTTAAAATGTTGATGTTCTCTCTCCAATGTTCACACCTCCAAGTCTAATCCTGCATTACGTGTAATATGTTCAGTGTACAACAGACCGGGTGATAAAATATAGTCTTGCCTGAGCCCCTTGCCAATAGGAAACCATTCTGTTTCTCTGTATTCTGTCCTGGCAATAGTCTTTTGTCCTGAGAGAAATTTAAAAGAATACAGTATTACCAAAAGGATAACAAAGTACATACCAGATAAGTGTCCCTGGGGAAACCATTCCATAGCAAGGGAAGCAGTCCTGAAAAGCCTCCCCTTCTGTGGCATCTCATCTAATTTAACAGGAATACATGATTGGGGTCCAGGGTTCTGAAGAAGCCCTTACCTTATAATGTAATAGGACTGACAACCCATCACTTCCTTCTGTCACTTGGGCATTTTGGTGGCTGTGTAAAGGTGAGAAGCATCCCCTCAAAACATGATATAATAACCACACAAAGCATATACACACACAAAGGGTTTTGCCCCCCTTTTTAATGTTTTTATGGTTGAACAACTAAATTAGGAAGGTGAATACCAGAGTCTTTGGGAAGCCTCCAATGGATCCATCCACCCACCAAGGGCTATGTGTGACCTGCAGGCATCACAGTTTCCACCACTGCTCTATGACCAGCCTATATTGTTGTGGAAAAACATTCAGATGCCTCAGTTCAAGGGCATATTATGACTTTAAAAGGTGAGCGCCCAACAACTTGAATTGTGCTGGAAGCTAATGTAGTGTCCTTAAATACCATGAGAAGTTATCTTTGACCATGCCTATACGATCCTATTATGGTGAATTAGAATGAGATAAAAGAAGTCGTCCAAAATCTCAATAGTAAGATTTATTGCTGAACTAAATGTTGAACCCAGGTATCTAGTTTTATTTGAGCTCTTTGAACATGACATCACATGAATTGTCAACATGGTAGAGGTCCCAGTTGTTCTCAAAATTTTGGGTGTTTCGAAATGAATTACTCTTAAGTATTGTCTTCCTATTGTTCAGTTGCCTAGATAGTCTGGTTCATGACTTGATCCAGGGATGAGTGAGAATTTCATTTCAGCTAGCAAGTTTTCTTAAATTACAATTCTGAATGTGAGAGAGAAAAAATTTTGTCCATTATTTAGGGATGGATGCAAATTTTATTTCAATTCATTCTGTATTCAGATTCTCAATGTTTGCAAAACCTGCATGTGACAGAAAGTGAAGATGATTTGTCTGCCGCTGACCAAATCTAATCAGATCCAGAAAACTGGCCAGTTTGATTTTTCCAGTTTCTCTCTTGTGTTAGACCCAAACCTTTGAATGTTGCCTGAATCCTATATGACCTTTTACATAATGCAACTGTGCATACCTAGCTAAGTAGCAGAGGTGCTAAGAAATTGCAAAAATATATAACAGGACACCAGCAAGAGTGTCTGATGCACATTGGTCCCCAATGGGTATTAGTCGTGTTATTCATTGATTCAATTGGACATCATGTACCAACACACACTAGTCACTTTGCCGACTCTGCCGCATAGTAACATAACAGCAACCCTTTACTGGATAGTGATGTTACACAACAGCACAATTCTAATTCCCGCAGACACATCCACTTATGAAGACAGAACACTCCAACAGGATTCTGGCCAACATTTTTCTAGTGATGCTTGCCAGATTCACTTCATTTAGCAAAACTGGCTCTTTCCTTTTGAATTATCAGAGTGGTCTCTCATCTGCTTGATTATTCATTCAACCATTTTGTTTTATAAAAAAACTTCTTCTTCCATTATTTCCACAGATATACATGCTTCTGTGGTCACTTCTACAGCTTTTAAATCAATTGCTTTCAAGAGCTCTGCCTTATGTGAAGGTTGCTAGGCACAGCTAGTGAAGAACGGAAGAAGAAGTTGATGTCACAATATTTTGTTTGCTTTTTCCAAGACTATACTTTATCCGTAGCCTCTTGCACAGCTCTTTCCCTCCCCAGATGTGCCTTGTCCCCTAACCATCATAGGAATTTGGCTTCAGAAAAATCCTATTTCTATAAATGAGACCTTTCACCCTAAAATGGGTAGGGGGACCAGATGTTTTGGATTACAGTTCTCATAATCCCAGGCCATTGGCCATATTGGCTGGGGATTATTGGAGTTGAAATTCCAAAATCTGGAAGGCATCAAGTTGCTTACCCCTGCTCTTAGCTGGACAATGTTGGGGGAGGACAACAAGATATGGATTCCCCACTCCTGTATAGCAATATAGCCTGTGAGCACATACACACATAATTGCCAGCCTATGTAGATTTCTTTGCTCATTCTCTTGCCATGTTTATGTCCCAATGTTTTTCCTCCCAGTTGCTAACATTTGAGTAATCATTTGGAAATAAGCCACTGCAGTCATTTGCCAGAATCCTTTTAGTGGCATATGATGGTGTAAGTTGCAGTACCCATGCAGAGAGACTTTTGTGGACAATCTGTGACTGTCTAATCCATTTGACAGCAGCATAGGGGGAATTTTGCATCCAGAATTGTTGCCTGTGTGGGAGCACAATCAAGCACAAAAGTAGCTTCTGAATGCGCACTGCAGTTGTGAAACATGATGTCAGTCATGTGCATTAACCATTTAGCCATGTACATTGTGCTTGCATTGGTATTCCATATGGGGGTTGCCTGATACAAGTATAATGTAATGCCATCAGCAGATATTTACACTATGCTGAAGTGACAGAGGCTCTCAGCCCACTAGGGCTGCATTGATACTTCAGAACTAATGTAGTTTGACACCACTTTAACAGCCATGGATAAATACTGTGGAAACAGGAGTTTACCTTGATCCAGCTACCAAGGAAATTCAGTATAACCCATTTTATGATATGATGTTTGCTCCTGCGTTTGGACCAGTGAATCCATTTAGGACTCAGCAGATTGCTGCACCTAGGAATATGCTTTCCAGATACACAGAACCAGCACACATTAATGATTTCATGTTTGAACAACAGAAAAGGACATTTGCAACTTATGGTGATGGCTATAGCATGAAGAGTTCCAGCCAGAGGAACTCCAAGCCTGGAGGCTCCTGCATTCCCCTGTTTCCACCTGGGAGTGAGAAGCTGCCTGAGATGAGGCATCAGAAGGGGGGACTGAGGGGGAGGCAGCATATTCAAAAAGCCGTCCTCCAGAAGATCTCCCTTGCTATCGTATTTTGCTGTCTTGTATTTATATTACACTGTAACTTTTTACTGCCAGGGGAGGGTCAAATATTGTTAGTAGATTAATATGTTATGTACCAATTAGTATAAAGTTATGTATCTTGGATTTTGTTTTTTGCATTGCTATGTCTGTACCTTGGATTACGTTTGCTTTATTTTTTATACTTAATTGTTTAATTATTATTGGAGTATATTTTGTATTTAATTTTTATACTCATTTAACTTGTGCTGTATTCTTTTACTTACTTATTGTATTTATATTGCTTATTATGTTTGTTTAAATATTGGTTATGTGATCGGGAAGGGATTATTTTATATTTTATTATATTTTCTTTATATTGTATTTCTCTTATTGCTGTTAGCCACCTGGATTCCCTGTGAGTGGGCGGGATACAAATAAATCTATATTATATTATTATTATTATTACTACGAGATTCTGGGATTTGTAATTCTGTGAGACACTTTGCCTTCTCTGTCAGAGAACTCTGGTACCACAACAAACTAGAAATCCCAAGATTCCATATGGTGGTGCCATGACTGTTAAAGGGGCATCAAACTGCATTATTTGTGTAATTTAACAGCAGCTTGAGTAATAAAATTGGGCTTTATCTTCCTCTTTTTGTCTCATTTATATGTACAGTCATCCCTCCATATTTGCAGCTTTGATATTTGCAGATTTGATTATTCACGGATTTCATTAATATGTTCTCTCTAGGACTGTCTAGGTCCTCCTGTGCAACTCTGTGGTCAACTTCAACTAAAAGTTGCACTGAAAGACCATTTGTAGCTACTCCAGTGTCATTCTATGGTCAGTGTATGTTGGACATTGACCACAGAGTTGCACTGGAGGATTTAGAGATTCCTAGAGAGGTGTCCTTCAAGTAAAAACATGGTGTTTTTGTTATTTGGGGTTTTTCCATATTCACGGGGGTCTTGTTCCCTTAACCCTAGCGAATATGGAGGGACAACTGTAACTGCCACGCTCCTCTGGTCCTAACAGCAGGGAGGGGCACATCATCTCCTTGTGGGCTACCAGTATCCACAATATCTTCATAAATGCCTTTAGTGTCAGCAGCATTGAAATCATCAGCTATAGAAGTGTCTTTAATCTGTAGCAATGAAAAGGTTATAAGATTTTTCCCCCTCCCTTTCATCAGAAGCATTGCCTGCTGACTTCTGCAGGCAAGACTGCTATTGAAAACACAGGTGCATCAGTTGACACCCCTAGATACTGGCGTGCATTAAAGTATGAGAAGGTGAACCTAAAGTATTTAAATGGGCCCAGGCTGTGTGCTTTTGACTTGTAGAATTAAAATCATGGCATATGAACATAATGCCTGACATCAGGCTTTACTGGGAAGGGTGTTAGTATGCACACCAGGTTTCCCAAATCTGACATGGTCCAGATGGATTAGAACACAACTACCACCAATGGCCATGCTGATGGATTCTGATGAAAGATGTAATCTAAGAGATCTAGAAGACTACAAACCTCCAAAGTGAGGGGTACATGAAACTTTGATTTTCATTTTCTGGATATCTGATTCAAAAGCATCTGCTGTTAGGTGCTTGCTTTAGCATCTCAGTCCAACAGACAGGTAAAGTGAATGGCTGTGCTCTGCACACTGAGAACACAATCAACAATTTTGCTAAGAGACTCCTAAGTTCTGCTTGTTCACATACATATCTGCTTGATTTTAGATTTTCAATCACAGCTCTCAAGATCAGCCTTCACTGCAAGCCTGGGGAGTAAACGTAAACATCAAGATATATTTTCAGTTCTGATCCAGGATAAAAATCACATAAACCTAGGTCTATCTGGATGTTTTTATGCCAGTGTCCCACCATAAAGAGGGTGTTCCCACTAGGGGAAACCCCGCGTTCTGAATCGAATCCTTTAAGTAGCGTTCCCATTAGGATCTGGTTTAAATCTAGAACGGTTCTAGAGCAACCCGGAATCGTTCCCACTAGAAATCGAATCCTGAAGCGGGATAAAAATTAAATCCGTGTTTTCCTCATTTAATGCGTGTTAAAAAAACACTAGGGTCCAACCTACGTTTTTCCCTTGATCCGAGTTAGGAACCGGAGTATTTAGATGAGAATGATAGCATTTGAATCGGGCTAGAAGGATGGGAGGAGCTGACTGCGATGGGGTCTGTCATTGGGGGAGTTGCCCTTTCTGTCCCCTTCCGTCGTGACCGCCGCCATCTTTCCTTTGCCCGTTGCTGAAGCATTGATCTTGCAAAGAAAGGTAAGGACATTTTATTAATTTTTTAATATTTTTTTTCTGCCAAAGGCGCTCAATCCCTGAATCGTTCAAGCGCCTGGCTCCCCTGTGATTTAAACGCCTGTTGCATCTGTAATTTAAGCGCCTGGCTCCCCTGTAATTTAAGCGCCTGTTGCGCTTGCCGGCTTCTTTTTCTTATGTTGAGTTCTGGGTTTATTAAAAAATTATGCTATGCTTCCCTGACAGAAGATGGTAGTGGGTGGAAAGTTATGCTTTTTTCACTTTATTTGCTTTTCCAGTTCAATTCTATAGGAAGCAATTCATGACGTTTGGGGGGGGGGGTAAAATGTTTGTTCGCTGGTATTTCAAAACTAGTCTTTAGGGGGAGCTTCACAAGCAATTCGAGGTGGAAAGCGGGGGATGGGTATCTGTTTTCATCATCCTTGGTCCATGCCTGCCTGGCATAACAAATGACGGGAAAGGGGTACTTGTTGTTGCCATGGAGACACATTTCAGCATTGCTTCAAAGGTGAGAATGTAGCACCTTTGCTGCCCTGAACCCTCCCCCATTTCCTCCTAAAGCTTCGAGCGCCATTTTTGAAGCCACTTTTGAGGTGAAGACAACTTGTGCTTGCTCTGGCTTTTTTAATTTTATTTTTTTTTTTTTAATTATTATTTTTTTTTTTTTTTTTGGTTTCCTTAAAATAAATTCAGCAATGGAAGACAGCACGAAAATAGGTGGTAGGGGCGCTAGCTGGAAAGCAGATGAGACTAGGTGTTTGATTGCTATTTGGGGAGAAGAGACAGTACAGATGCAACTTAGCAAAAATCACAGGAACATCTGTGTGTATGACAAAATTGCGTCTCAACTACGTAAACATGGATTTAATCGTTCCGCGGCAGAATGCAGGATGAAGGCTAAGGCACTGAAACGCGGTTATAAGAAAGCGGTTCAGTTGTCCAAGACCAGTGGTATGGGAGCTATTGATTTTCCATTTTTCAGTGAACTCCAGGACGTCTTTGCTGGAGACGCTAGCATTGAACCGAAAAGAGCGGCAGGGGGAAATGCTCTAAGGTTTGAGAAAAAGACTGACCCTTCAGAGATGCCGCCTGACACGCGCGTTCTTAGCTCAACACCTGATGCTTCCTCCGAGGATCTATTCACTCATGGTAAGATTATTGCAAAATCGTTGTGCTGCAATATTTGTTTGGCGCTTTCGCATTTTCAGATGTTCAACAACATAACATTGCCTTATCTTATAGTTTCCCTTCGCCTTCATTCCGCAGATGCAGTTCAAGAACACTTTGTTTTAAACTTGACTTCAGTACAGGAAGAAGACAAAGACATGACTCAAATTGGGTCTGAGGAAGAAAATGTTGGTCAAACAGGAGAGTCCATCATGGATCAGCCCATTACTTCTGATGGGGAGCCAGATGGTTCTGAGTTTCCGAACCTTCAGCCTGTTCAACCTAGCGGTTAGTCCATTGCATCTGTTTCCTAACCCCTTGTTGGCTGTGTAGTGCATTCAGGGGATAACATGGCTATATCTCATACAGTAGGGCAAAGCATACCACCTTTTTTTTAATCCTCTGGTGGGTACATTCAGGCTCAGTCCTGTTCCCAACCCTCTACTGCAGGCAGGCTCAGTCCTTTTATTAACCCCCCAGAAACTGATGCTTCCTGTGTAGTTAGTTTAATCCAACAATAACAACAATTGCTGAAATTTTTTTGGGGGGGAGAGCATTCAGGGGATAACATGGCTATGCTATGTTATCCCATTCAGTGGTGGACAGCATTTACCCTTTTCCTCCATCTCTAGTGGGTGTGTAGCCATGTTATCCCCTGAATGCACCCACCAGTGGTGGAAGGAAAGGGGAACTGCTTTCCACCACTGGATGGGATAACATAGCAAAACCATGTTATCCCCTGAATGCATGTTATCCCATTCAGTGGTGGAAAGCAGTTCCCCTTTTCTTCCACCACTGGTGGGTGTATTCAGGGGAAAACATGGCTATGCTATGTTATCTCATTCAGTGGGGGAAACCATTTCAAATGCAAATCTGAAAGCCTTTCAAAGGCTATTCAATCTCCTACTGCAAGCTCGGACCCTTTCATCGACCCCCCCCCCAAACAGTGATGCTTCCTGTGTATTTAGTGTAATTCAACAATAACAACAAGTGCTGGAATTTTTTTTTCCTCTCTCGGGTGCATTCAGGGGATAACATGGCTATGCCATGTTATCCCATTAAGTGGTGGAAAGCAGTCCCCCTTTTCTTCCACCACTGGTGGGTATCTAGGACCCTTTCACCAACCCCCCCCAAACAGTGGATAACATGGCTATGCTATGTTATCCCATTCAGTGGTGGAAAGCAGTCCCCCTTTTCTTCCACCAATGGTGGGTAGTGGGTGCATTCAGGGGATAACATGGCTATACTATGTTTTCTCGTTCAGTATGGGAAAGCATTTCACCTTTACCTCAATCTCTGGTGGGTAGCTCAGTCCCTTTCACCAACCCCCCCAAACAGTGATGCTTTTCTTCCATCTCTAGTGGGTGTATAGCCATGTTATCCACTGAATGCACCCTCCAGTGGTGGGTGCATTCAGGGGATAACATGGCTATGCTATGTCATCCCATTCAGTGGTGGAAATACACCCACCACTGAATAAATTGAATTAATTTTACCTAAATATTATTAAAAAAATTTTAAAAATATCAAAATTTTAACAAATTTTTAGTAATTTTTACATTTTTCTAATAAAAATTTCATTTTCAGAAACCTATTCTTCTAGGCAAATAGTGTCGCTCACTCCCGCGGAGAGGATTGCTCTTATTAAGCGGAAAAGAGACAAATCGAATTATGAGTTGTTGGGGCGCGAAATGATGGAAGCTTCTAGAAAAAATATGGAGAGTCTACTGAAAAACAGTAACAAGCATTTTAAGGAAGAAATGCAATGGAAAAATTTATATCTAGAGGAAACTAGGTCCAATTTCAAGGAACTATGCTAACCTGAGATTGACATAGTTTTCTCAGAAAAAGAAACCAAACAACACTGCTAGAAAAATACTGTGTGCATCTGCAAAAGTGCTCCACAAAAGTTACCTGTATATTTAAAGTACAGGAAAAGACCACAAACCTTGCTGTTTAAACAAGGTATGTGACCAATGCTAACCTGAGATTGACATAGTTTGCTCAGAAAAAGTAACCAATCTAACTGCTCCAACTATAACATATCAAAACAACAACAACAATCAAATGTACATTCAAACTTTTGGAACTTGTACAGCAATGAAGAACCGCACTATGAACTAGCCAGATTGGCAAGAGTGTGAGCAGCAAACCAGGTCTTCATCTGCTCTAGTTCATCCTGTAATTTTTTACTGCAAACAAAATAACACATTTTACAATGTAATATTAGCCATCCAAAGTCCTTCTACATGTAAAAAAGGCAGATTTTAAAAAATTAACTTACAAGATTCTGGTGAAGGCATCCTCGCCATGCTCTGCTCCAGTGCCTCCATTCTTTGCTCCATTGACATTTCTGTTGGAATGAAATAAACTTTAGCAAAATGACTGTGGATGGCCAATATTTGAAGAAATAATGATCTGTGCAGAATGATACTCACGACTCACACCAGGAACACCCATCTTGTTCTCCAATATTGCTATTCTTCTCTCCAAATCTAAGGAAAGCATACAATGTTATGGAGCAGGCTTCATTTATAACCTCCGTAAATATAAATATGGTTTTTTTTTATCATTTGTGAGCAACATAGCCTGATATGTTAATAGCAGAAATTTACTATTTAACATTCCTCATGTCATCCACCAGGTAATGTTGGGCTGTTTAGCTTGTCAAACTAAATTCAGAAAGGGTCAAACCTGGAGGTTAGCAGTAGCAACATTTTGTAAGGTGTCTTTCCCCTAATTAATGGCCCATCAAGGTATCCCTCTCTGTGGCAGCAATCAGATGACAATAGAGGTAGTATGCTAGCATATCTCCATGGCAATGTAAAGCAGAAAGCAATTAAATAACAAGGAAAACAAGTTAACCCATGTACTGGTCATGCTGGTTTTCAATGGTACATCTACAATGTATCATTGTGGAGAAGTTCCACAAAACAATGTTTAACCTTTTTGGCTGCATAGGTAGGACTGCAAAGGTCAGGAGTCATGCCATGTGACAAATTGTTTATGTTTTAAATGTGCATGCTATCCATCCCCACCTTTGGCCAAATCCAATATACTAATGTCATGGTGTCCCTAATCTGACCCATATCTTACATAAGAATATAGAATAACATAATAATGTTATGTTGTACTTCCCATTTGGCACTATACAGGCCTAGAAGCAGTATGTACAGAATATTAATGAAACTAGAAAATCAAGCAATTTAGCTATAAGTATCAATATGCATATATGCATTAAAATGTATTTTATTAAATGCATTGTAAAAGTTAAATTTCCTGAAATAAACCTACCATTATCATCCTCCAAGGCAGCGATGGATGAAGGGATGGGAGATAGCTGATGCTCATCACGCACGTCTAAATTGGAATGATGAACATGAGATTAATTTAAATAAAAAATTCTGTGCTTTCAGAGAGTAAGTAATATATCACATAGTTGATTTCATGTTTGATAGCAATCAACCATTGAGTAAAAATAACTTGGTGATCACTATGCTAAGTATTTTTCAAGTTCTCTTGTCACTCAAACATGCATTTAGGCAGTATCACAATAAATTTATATTTAATTTTAAACTTTCATACTAGCAATATCACATATTTTGATATTGATAACCTAGCACTACTTACCCTGATCTCCATCTGGATTGTCCTCTGGAGGTGGTGGTGGTGGAGAATCATGTCTTTCTGCATGTGAGGGAAGAAGTACATAAACAGAAATATTTTGTTAATCCAATAGTTAATGTATGGTACTCATAGTTTTCCTATACATTATGGTACTATTAAATATTATTTGCACAACTATTACTTTCAGTTATTAATCAGCATAAAGTAAAATTACAAATTTTAAGCATAATATCAGTATACATATGTATATATATACATACATGCATGCATACATACACACACACACACACACACACACACACATAACCACAATAACATATCTAAAAAAGTTATACTCAACAATACTGACAAATTACCTTGTGTTCATATAGACATAAATAAATATGTTATTGGTAAGTTGAAATATATTATAGGTATGAACTACAGGTTTTTTTGTTATTGAAAAAAATCAACCTACCCAAATCTACCTCAGGATTTGCCTCTTGAGCCCTCCTGGGAGGAGGTGGTGATGCATTTCTACCTGCATGGAAAGAAAGTTGTGGTGGTTCATATAATGTCATTCTAATAAAGTATTGAATGAATTTAAATAAATTACTTCTTCTAGGTGGACTTATTCCTATTACTTGCACAGTGCCTTCAAAGATTACATGATAATATAACTATTGATAAGAGATCTGTTTTATGTAAACAACATTATGCAATATAGTATGCATCCAACTAATATAATTCAATGTATATATATTACTTCTACATTTCCTATATCTAATCTTTTTTCAATGTACTCAATGTTTACCAAAAATATTTTAAGTACTTATATGCATAGGTAACATTGCATCTATTAAGCATTTATTGAAGAAAATATTGAATATATTGAACTTCCAATTACATTAAAATATCGATAATAATTTCATAATTTAACACTTCGTTAAATAAGTGAATTTAAATTTAATAAATTTAAGTATGTAAGTAAAAAATAATTACCTGCGGGAAATCTCTCCCTTGGATGAGGTCTTCCAGCAATTTCCCACAATTCCCTCATAAGATGGAACTGTGGGAACTTTTGCAGCTCCGTTGGAGGGGGATTTGGCCCAAATCTATCTATAAGGGCATAAAATGCCCCTTTCAAATATTTAAATTTGCGACGGGCCATGTGCGCGTCCCGGACATACCCTCCACGTGTCCTAAGCCCAGCAGCCACTCTTCGGAAGATATGAATATTTTTCCTAGGAGTGGACTGCATGAGCTGAGGAACCACTGCTGGGGTATCCCTAAGGATGGAAAGCATCATTTCCATCTCTTCCGACCGCCAGTACATAAATCTCCTCACTCCTTCTGCCGCCATCTTCAATACCCACAAGTCAAGATCCTGGAAACTGCCCCTTATATACTCCCCAGGGAAAACAGCAGGAGGTAGCCAAAAAGGCAATGCTTAATGTGTAATGGGTAAACTTTGCCTTGCGGCTTTTGCAGGGTTATGTAGTTTGAGTTCCACGGTCCATAATTGGTTGTTGCTGCAAAACGGAGTCTATAGCCTTTTTTAATCTAACAATATGTATTTTAACTGCACATATCAGGATGCAGCTAACGGGAGCTGAGGCTAAGATAGGGACCATTACAGTACAATGCATTATGTGTGTACATGTGCAAGGTATGAGGCGCTTAATCCAATGAGAGATTAAGCGACCATTGACACGTTCCATTGCAACGGAGAGTGAGCTGAGCTGGCGGATGGGCGTTGCCATGTGGCAGTGCATTTCAATTATTTACTGTCATCCCCCCCCCCCAAACAAGTAAATAGTATCATAGTTCTATAAAATTGTTGTAAGTATTCTTCTGAATAACAGTGCTTCGCGCGCCCCCTTTACGGAGGCTCGCGCCCCCCCTGGGGTGCCCGCTCCGCTATGCCATGAGGCTCACTGACAAGAGGGAACATTGAGGCGGGATCACCTGTACACAAGAGTATCCTATATCCCAAGATGAAATGTCAACATTTTAAGAAACTAGATAGATAGATAGATAGATAGATAGATAGATAGATAGATAGATAGATAGATAGAAAAAAGATAGATACAGTAATGGGAAGATGGATGGATAGGTGGAAAGACATCACGACAGGCAGGCAGGCAGGCAGGCAGGCAGGCATGGAGGGTGGCTGGCAGAAGGCAGGCAGGCAGGCAGACAGGCAGACAGACAGACAGATAGAGAGATAGAGAGAGAGAGAGATAGGTAGATAGATAGATAATACAACTCCCTCTGCATGGTTTCCTATGTCCTTGGGATTAAATTAAATCAGGAATGACTTCAAGACACACAACACAGCATCAGCAATTGTCGGAACAACTCCGCCATTGTATATGTTGCAGAGTCCACCACGCTCTCAGCCAGAGAGGAGTAATGATCCTCGAACCATCTTCGTTCACCCACTCGGACCATATTAGGATGCATAAAAAAAAAAAAAAAAAACCCAAGACAAGTTCACCTGAGGCAATAATCAACAATGAAAACAAACTACATGACCAAATTGATCTGGGATAAATGATCTTGGGGTTATAATCACTAAAAGATGATCTTTTTTAATTGCATTGTGATTGGATGAGAACAGGCACCTATTCCAGAAGAGGGAGGGGATTTATGCAGAGGGGTCACTCCTAAGTTCTGCTCCATTTTGAGAACAGTCTTCTGTGTGTGTGGCTGCTAGTGTCGTTCCCAATTTCCTACAATTTCCACCTTGTTGATGAAACTAGGCGTGAGACATGTGTTATCCTGAGACTGACACAGTTTGCTCAGAATAAAAGTCATTGTAAATTGCAGTTCAAGTTTTTGGAGTCCAGTTCCTGTGTAAATGTGGCCAGCATTGCAACCATGGAGAAAATATTAATAAATGTATGTAACTGCAAAATATAACAGCTGTCAAGAACTGTGAAGCTAGGAAAATTCCTATTATGAAGTCAACTTTATTATAATCATGAAAAAATCAGGTAAAATCATTTGCAAATGCCCTACATTACATGAAATACAATTTTATGTTCTGGTGACATTGGAGAATTATTTCCAACAGAAGTAAATTGCAATGTTACATTCTAAATATTGTCACTGGAATTAGGAATTAAAATACTCCACAAAGGCATCTCTAATCCTTTCCCCCTTTTCCCTCTCCTGTTGATCAGTCATATAAGTTGTTGGGTCAATGACATATGTCTCAGGAGAAGTGTTTCGTCCCAGAAGGACATCTCCATTGCTCTCTATTATGTTATGCAGAATACAGCTAGATAAAATGGCAGAAGGTAAATTTTGAAGAGACAGGTCTAGACCTTTAAGAAGTGCTTGAAATCTAGATTTCAAATGCCCGAAAGATCTTTCAACCACGATTCTTGCTCGAGATAATCTCTTATTATAAACTCGCTCCCTCCTGCTATGACCAATCTTAAAAGGGATGAGCAAGAAAGGCTTTATGGGATATCCACAATCGCCCAAAAGAAGTGGCCCGACCTGTTGTCCTTTAATTGTCAATGTCGGACAACCGGGAACATACAGTCCAGCTTTTAAAGCATGATAGATAGGGGATTCCTGCAGGACGTGGGAGTCGTGATTTACTCCTGAATGTCCACAGAAAAGATCGAAAAATTTTCCCGTGTGATCACATGTTGCCTGTAGAAGAATAGAGTGTCGCTGTTTACGGTCAATGTACTGCGGTCCCTTGTGAGCTGGTGCCTTAATCGTGATGTGGCAACCGTCAATTGCTCCAATCACCTGTGGAAACCCCAGGGCTTCAAATCCAGACATATTCTGTGATTGAAAAAGAGAGAATAAATATAACATTAGTACTGTAACAATTACATATATTTAAGTACATAGATAGATAGATAGATAGATAGAGTGATTTAGTTAAAGATGGAGGAATGGATGGATGGATGGATGGGTAGAAAGACATAATTTCTGTGCATTTAATACCTCATTATATATATTTAAGTACATTGATAGATATATAGATATAGATATATAGTTATGGATGGATGGATGGATGGATGGGTACAAAGACAGAAAGACAGATAGGCAGGCAGGCAGGCAGCCAGGCAGGCAGGCAGGCAGAAAGAGGTAGAGAAAGATAGATAGATGGATGGATGGATGGATGGATGGATGGATGGATGGATTAGAGGCGCTTGATCCCATATCAGATCAAGCGATCCGGACACTGGAGTTTTTGTGATAGATAGATAGATAGATAGATAGATAGATAGATAGATAGATAGAGAGATACCAACCTTTCTATAATCTCCAAGGTAGACAGCCCTCCGCAGTAGAACCATTTCCATACACAGGAACACCTGAATGATAGCCTTGTATGTTGTAGACTTTCCTACACCGAAAAAAGTTCCAACTGTGGAATAGGAACCACCATGTGCCAGGTAAAATATGGCCATGGCAATTTGCTTTTCTACAGGAACTGCCTTACGGAACCGTGTGTTTTGCCGGGAAAGATGGGGACGCAGCTCGTCAGCAATCATTTTAAAAACAGCACGCGGCATTCTGAAGTGCGTCTTCCAATTAGAGTCAGACCAGACAGTTCTAGCAAAGACGTTCCAGTGCACATCTGTCTTGGGGTATATCCACCACCTTCTAGCCATCGGCTGAAAGCTGATCTGGGCGCCTTGCCGAAAGAAAGGAAGCATTTCATCCAAAATGAGAAGATAATGTCTCATTTCTGCAGCATGTTCTCCGCTGTCACACAATGTCATGACAGCTCTGCATTGGACCATTAATTTTTCTATAAGCAATGTGATAAAGGAAAACATATACGCAAATTTCTGACGATGATCCATGAGTGTTGATATATCAAGCAAAGGTAACCCAGGTACCAGTGGGAGGGGAATGAGGGAAAGTGTATATAAGGCTGACAGTGCTTATGACGTTTGATCGAATAAGCGCCTTGATTGGTCCATTTAAAAAAAAAACCGCCAAAAATACATCGAATCACAAACGGTCACAGAAATGGAAACGATGTCGAAAGATAAATCGCTTCCAATTAATCCGGGTTAACGTTACGTCATTCTGACGTACTATTGATTGACAACTCCAAATAAGGTATGGAGGAGAAGAGTCGCTTTATTTTAACACCGATTTCATGCCAAGTGAGAACGCTTACAGAACGCTTGCAAGTAAAAAATTCGGTTTAAATAAGCAGATGGGAACGATGAATAAAGCGATTCGGAAAGCGGGATAACAACAGTGTTATTTTAAATCGATTTTATTAAAAACGTTTTATTTTAAATCGTTTCAAATCCTAAGTGGGAACACCCTCAGAAGCACTCTAGATTCAGTTACCTCTATGGGCAATATCATGGGAAGATAAATATGCTAGAAAAGTTACTGTTGGACTACAGCAGTAGGCATGTTGGCTGGGGGAGTCTGGAAGTTATAGTTTAAAAAAGTAATGATGCCAAGCTCTGCAAAATGAGAGCTTGTAAGGTTGCTTTTAATAAAAGGTACTTTCACTGCATCAGAGGAAGTGATTGTCAGTCAGATAAGGAAAAGGATGCCAATCAAAATCATAATGAAATACTCATTTTAAAAAAGTGAATGGCCCTTCTAAGTAAATTGTTTTTCTTTTCCCAGCTGTGCAGCACTGCCTGAAAGCCAAATGCTTTTGATTTCTGCTGAGGCATGAAAAAGCATGGAATTTACTGAATGAATTTGCTTGACTCTGCTACATTTTTCAATCACCTGACACAAGCCTTTTCTGTAGCAAGGATTTGGATCACTAACAGATCCAAAATAAAAACACACAGCCTGCTCCAGGTTCTTGCAGATGCTAATAAAATTTGGAAAGCTACTTTTCAGATAATGAATATAACCATGGGTCAAAACTGTCCATACCTGAGCAGTGGTAGGAAAAAGTTCTGGAATCCAGAATCTCATCAGCTACTGCTGTCATAAATGGCTTTAGCAGGTTATTATATTAATTTTTCCTCAAAGTAACTTTCAAACCTCTCTCTAAAGTTTTTGAACAACTTGCATCTCTATTTTATTTTCATTAGTTACACAAATATTCTACCCTTACTTCAGTGTGCGCATTCCCATTTGATCCCTATGCCAAACTCAACAGAAAAATTCACCAGAAACTACTGAAACAACTCCCTAGGTTTACTTTATTATCTGCTTATGTTCCTTCCCAAGTGCCAAAATTTTGATATTTGGCAAACTTGAGAGGCACTAGAACCATTTATAGGCATCCATTTTCTCCAGTTAAACTGTATATAGTGGTCAATCATAGAGTGCAGCAATCATCTGAAACCAATATATTTGGAAATACTTTGACCCTGCTGAAAAGAGAGTTTGGTTCCTTTCCTGGTTTGTAAATGCCTATCATCATCATCATCATCATCATCATCATCATCACCACCACCATCATCATCTCTATAGAAAAAAAGAGATAAAATTAGTCTGGCATGACTTGATTTTGAAGGCCCTTCCCTTTCTTCCCAGAAAATGAACCTAAAAAAGTAGTGGAACAGAGAGAACAATATTGGTAGTAAACCGATAAACTGATGGGACTGATCTTCTAAATTCAAAACCTCTGCTAGCAATGTGGTATATTTGTGAAATATGATGTTCCTTTTGTACATGTTCAGATTCGAACCCTAGTCTCCAGAGTCATAGTCCAATACTCAAGCCATAGTACCATGTTGGCTCTCTTTGGCATCTTATAATACTTTTTATTCTTTTTGCCCTTTATTTAGTACAAGCATTTTGCCACCACCTAAGGCAGAAGCAGCAGTGCCATTAGGTTAGGACATTCGGGGGGGGGGGGGTAGGTACAACTTACAGTCTAATTACCTCCAACAAAATATAGGGGGATAGTAGTCCAAAAGCATAACCCTTCTAAACTCTGACAAACTCGGTTTTTAAAATGGTACAAAAATTTATGGTCGGAAGTCTCATTCTTATCAGTTTTCCATTCTCTGAAACAAATGCACACATTTCTGTAATCCATGTCAGAGTTTAGAAGGGTTATGCTTTTGGACTGCTATCCCCCTAATCCCCATCTAACATTCTAACATGTCCATTGATGATTCTGGGAACTGGAGCAGCTGACTGAAGGTTTCTGGGAGTATCAGCAACTTCCTTGCATAATACATTTCAAACATTTATTTTTAATACAATTACAAAACTATCAGGTTTAGTCTGATCATATATGCTCAAATCAATAGCATTCAGAACGGTTTCATAAAATATGTCAGATCTAGTACTATTAAATATATCTATATACATATAGATTCAAAATTCAAATGGAACCTATAGATGGATAATTTATTCTGCCTTTTATTCATTTTTTGGAAATGCTGTGTGGTGTATTTAGTGCTACCATAATCTTAATTTAATGCTGAATTGAAAATGCAAAGAATTTGCATAGTGCACTTCTACTTGGAAATAATGCATTTTTCATGAAAACTGTTCTAAAGATAATGAAAGCATATTATATCCTTTGATATTTCATTTCATTTTTATGTATTTCATACTTGGCAGTCATGAGGTCACATTCATTTATCTTTTCCATAACATCTCTTTGAACCTTTGTTTCACTTCAGTCAAAAACTGCAGTCCATGGATAGCAAATTAGTATTATACTGAATAGATCTTGGTGTGATTGCAGGTAAAAGCATTGTTACAAGGAACCATGTTAATAGTTTTTTGTTTTTAGAGCTTTTCTGAAGATGCCAGCAACAGCTGATGGTGAAAAATCAGGAAAAAAACTCTTCTAGAACATGGCCTCATAGCTCGAAAAACCCACAAAAAACTATGGATTCTGGCCATGAAAGCCTTCGACTTCACATTGAACCATATATAGGCGTGGGACAGACCATCCAAAAAGGACAGTTTTCCGGCGCCCAGCTTTGGGCTGTAGGGAAGCCACAGCCTCCAGACTGCGAGACTTCCCTGCGGACCAGAAAGAACCCGCAAAAAGCGGGTTCTTCTTGCAGCACCATTATGATGCTGCAGTGCACGAATGGCGCACTCACGACATCACAATGGCGCCACAATGTGCGGACATTAGGCATCCATCACGTAATGATGGCAGCGCCCATCTGTACAGGGTGCCGCCATTTTGACACCCTCATCACGTGCAATGGGCATCTAGAAGCGCTGCCCCTCACACGTGACAAGGGAGCCCTATCGCACCCATCTGGACTGGGCCTAAGCTAATTTTGCTTTTAAAATGTTCCAGTTTACACTATCATGGAAAACCCTGCAAATATCAGTCCTTCCATCTCCATGCAGATAGGGTGACATGAGTCATTCTATTCAAGCAACAGAAATGGTTGGTTACTGGGAAGTACTGTCATAACTAAAACCACTATACTTGGATTCCCCATTCCCACACCATTATTAATGAACTTGTTGTCTCTGTAAAACTGCATTTTAATAGCTTTTTCAAGTCCTCAGAGTGTGTTCCAAAAGATCCTTTCGTTCCTCAGAAATTCCCCAAACTAATAGAAAGCATAATAGGTCAGAAGCTTTCAAAACATATTGGGATTCTCTGAAGCATTATCTGAAGATGTCAGCCACAAATGCTGGCGAAACATCAGGACTAAACTCTTCTAGAACATGGCCATATAGCCTTAAAAATCTACAAAAAAACTATGGATGCCAGCCGTGAAAGCCTTTGATTTCACATATTAGGACTGTTTCGGGTCAGGGATAGGAAAACTTCAGACTTGGGCATCTATTCTGTATTTTTATTACAACACTGAGATCCACTAGTCAGAGCCTGATACAAATTAGAAGGAAAGGCTACCAAGCCCAGGAATTTATGGTGAGCTCCAGAAATTAACTGAGAGAGTTAACTTGGACTGTCCCTACCAAATCATGGCAGTATGAGCGCTTGCTGTGCTTTCACAAAACTTCTGGTTTTTCTCCAAACTTTCTACATTTCAATAATATAATTTGAGATTTTGTTGCTGCTATTAATAAACAGCTGGGAAAAAGAGAAATCCTTGAAAAATCCTTGAAACTGTACTGCTCATGTACCAGCAGACTCACATCTACATTCTGCCCAGCTACCTCAGTACATTTGGTACAAAGATGTATCACAGTATGTGAGCAGCCACTGTGGAATGAGTACCCCATCCTCACTCTTTCCTAAACTTGTAGTATGGACAAACGTTTGTGCTTGAAATCTAAAAATGAAATACCAGATCCAACATCAAAACAAACTCAAAAACAAACAAACAAACAAAAATCCACTAATTATTTAATTCTTGCTATTTATATTACATGTTTCTCATAAACATAACTTTTACATAGCCTATCATGTATGCTAATACATTCTTTGCAGGGAGGAAGAACATCACTGCCTTCCCTTCCCTTGGCCTGGCCCCCCACCTCCTCACAATGCATGGGGGTGGAGTGGGGGCAACTGGATTTTTCCTTGAAATATGGAAATATTGAGAAATTGGAGGGGGGGTGACTGCAAAATATTGCTCCAGAGCTGAGGAGCCATGACAACAGGATGGTACAAAAATATCACTCATTATAATAATAGCAAGGCCAAAAAGAAGAGCCAGCATGCTAAATTGGTTTGAGTGTTGGACTAGGACTTTGGAGACCAGGGTTTGAATCCCCACTCAACCAAGAAAACCCACTGGATGACCTTGGGCAAATCATGCTCTCTCACCTTCAGAGCAGGGCAAAGACAAACCCCATCTGAACAAATGTTGCCAACAAAAACCCACAACAGGTTCGCCTAAGTGTTGTTATAAATCAGCAACTGTTTGAAAGCACATGACAACAAGGTCTAAACAGCCTGGCCAGTGCACCTCAGGATATACCTCAGAGCTCTCTGTCTGTATGTGTATCTGCATTCAGGTTGCCTGTCAACTTATGGCCACCCCATGAATTTTTCATAATAGTTTCCTTAAGCAAGGAATACTCGGATTCAGAGGTGATTTTTTTCTGTTTCTTCCTCTAAAATATAGCCTACACCACCTAGCATTGATTAGTGGTCTCTGATCCAAGTAGTAACCAGGGCTGACCCTGCTTAACTTCCACGATCAGACAGGACTATTTAGGCTGGTGAATCCTCTGTATCACCTTGCAAATTCCAAGACAGACAGGTAAGGCTTTTTCAGTTAGCAAACTGATGTGGAAAAGATTGTCTGAAGGAAGAAGGTTTGACAAAAACATGGAAATAAGTAGGGTGAATGGCATTTTATCCTAGTCATTTCACATCCACAAAAAAAATAAAGATATTATAGGGCAAAATAAATGCAGGGTATGTTTCTATCCAGAAAGTAGGATAAGCAAACTCAGGAAGTTGGCAGGGGCCTTACACAGAATCGGATCAGCAGTTTGCCAGGATTTCAGGCATGACTTTCTTATCTCTTTTTGAAGATCAACCTGGGACCTTCTGAAAGCAAATAATATATTGCACCAAGAAATAGTCCTTCCCATCTACAGTGGCCTCTGATGCAGTATGAAGTAAAGAAGAGGTAGATGCTTCAGTGCACAGGCAGAAGATCTGGAGGTATTCAAATCTAAAGAATATAAAGAATGACAAGTAAGTAGAGGATAAGGAGAGGTAAAGAGAGAGAATGTGGTACAAAAAATGGTACCAAATAATAGAAAATCCAGGAAGCCCTTGTTTACCCAAATATCGTGCCCTTGAAAAGCTGTATTTGTACAGTGTTGTGTGTTTGCTTTTTATTTTATTTCTCGTTTCACTATTGGATGTATAGGACAATCTCATACACAGTGCCTGAATCAAATTCCAGTATCTCAGAAGCTCTTGAAGAAAGCTCAACTGAATGCAAGACAGAGAGAAATGAAGCAGGCAAATAAAAAAATTGAAAAGATCAAAAGCACTGATTTGAGTGATAGCTCTAAAGAGTATTTTCATCAAAACATATCAAATGGAACTGAGTGGGAAATTAAAAAGGGGGGAGCATGCAGCAAAAAAAAACCCTCTGTCTTTGTGACAAGTTAGAGTTGAATGGATGACATGACAACCTAGTACTTCAACACAGCTTAGTCATTTTAGTGAAGGTGACAGTTTTAATGACTTTTGTTCTCCCCTTGGATTTTGTGTCACAGAAATAGTAGTCATTTATTTTTTATCAGTCTTCCATGTGCTGGTAGATTTTTTTTCTAATCCTTCGCTATTTGTCACATGCTTTTTCATGTGACATAACATTTGTCAGATGGTCCCAAATATTCATACAACACACATACAGCATGTTCACTGAACATGTCAGGAAGAACATGGCTGCATTTGCTAGCTATTTTCTTTAGTGCCAACATGCTTTGCTGACCACACCCTACTGGATTCATAGATTCAATATTGATATAGAAGGAGGCACCAGATCCCATCCAATTTTGGAAGCTAAACAAAGCCATCCCTGCTCACTATTTGGATAGGAGATCACCAACGATTACCAGGTGTAGGGTGTTGTAGGCACTATTTCAGAGGAATGAACTTGTAAACCACCTCTGAGTATTCCTTGCCTATGAAAACCTATTCATGGGGTTGCTATAAGTCAACAGCCAGCTTGAAGGCACATAGACACATTAGGACACCAATGGCCAAACAATGTCTGCAAAAAAGGGGGTACCTCTTTATACTCTGATGCTTAAATTAGTTCATCCCAACATACCCTACATTACAACAGGGATAGCTTACAACAGTATATTGCTGCTGTACCTTTTTATAGTGGAAAAGATCCTTTTTTTGTTCCAGTCCCTTATTATTCTGAAACTCTGCTCTTCCAATATGCTTCTGCTGTAGTGTTGTGCGCATGGTAATTTCTCCTTTCCCCCAACCATTCTAAGTCAATCTGATTGAAAAGAAATCAATTAAAAAGAAAAAAGGCAAATAAGAACTTATTTTGCTGAAATTTACCATTTCCCCCATCAAACTCTACAGTGATTCCATGTCAAGGCAATGTACAGGATATAAAACCAGAGTGACCATTTGTAGTGTTTGCAGAGAAGGAAAGATAAAAACTGTACATCATTAGAGAAATCTGGTGAAAATTTCCTTCAAATTTATCTGCTTACAGATAGAAATGATAATATGAAACACCATTGGTGCACAGCATTATTTAATTATATAATGAAAATGGCATTTTCATTATTTAATTTTCAACCCATTTTAATGTAAGTAATTTTCATTATATAATAATCAGGCACTTTCTTTCCTGATTATTCCTTGCCTAAGAAAACCCTGTGATATTCACTGGGTCACCATAAGCTGATAAGTGACTTGACACACGTAATAAATAGCACATATTACTAGCTAGTGAGATGATGTTTTGCTGGACATGGGCATATGATTTCAATACGTACATTTCCCAAATGTCTGATATTTAAGATAGCAGTTTAAAATAGTCTAGGGAGATCAATATTCTGTTGCTAGGGAAAACCTCTGATATGGAACATGATGCATTTTGATTTGAAGGAAGTAAGACAGGTATGACTAGCATCCAAGACAACTGGAACACTTCAGACCTGTAACAATTGCAAGACCCCCATCCATTCCATTCCCAAGCTAACTAAAACTTGAGGATCTATTAAAATGAAATGGAATTTCACTGAGGAGGGACCTCTTCCAGGCACTAATACTTGCAGGCCAAAGATCTTAAAAAACAGACAATTACTCCAAGTGAGAATAAGGTATAAAGACAAGCTGATTTTGCAACAAAAACAATTATTTCTTTATTAAAAAGGCAGAAAACAAATAGCAGAAGAAACCAACAGAACAGTCTGTATTCAGTGCAAGCTGTTTCTTAAAGTAAAAGGCCAGAGGGAGGAACAACATGGAAGCCAAAACTTTATTCCTGACCAATCTAAAAGGGGTATAGCTAAACTTAAGGGATTATAGAGTTGGTAATGGTCTGGATGAGGGAAAACAAACTCAGGTTGAATCCAGAAAAAACAGAGGTGCTTGTGATAAGGACCCCTGGTCCAGGGATGGAGATTTGTCAACCAGTCCTGGATGGGGTCACTCTCCCCCTAAAGGACGAAGTTCACAGTTTGGGAGTGCTCCTCGACTCATCACACCAGTTGTCATCACAGGTGGAGGCGGTGGCCAGGAGCGCTTGGTACCAACTTCAGTTGATATGCCAACTGCGCCCCTAACTGGCCCAGGGGGACCTTGAAACAGTGGTACACGCACTGGTAACCTCTCATTTAGATTTCTGCAATGCGCTCTACATGAGGCTACCTTTGTACCAAGTTTGGAAACTTCAATTGATCCAAAACGCTGCAGCCAGATTGGTCACTGGTACATCTAGATCTGACGATATTACTCCAATATTAAAATCATTACACTGGCTGCCGATCAGCTTTCGGGCCCAATACAAAGTGTTGGTCATTACCTTTAAAGCCCTATATGGCTTGGGCCCGAGTTACTTAAGGGAACGCCTCTCCCTACACAATCCGCCCCGCACTCTCAGAACATCGGGGAAGAAAATATTGAAATATACAAAGACCAGCCTAATCACAATTTCCCATAAAGCGTTCACAGCCGCGGCCCCCACACTTTGGAACAACTTACCGGAAGAGATCCGTCTTATCACCACTTTAGATACTTTCAACAAGGCACTTAAGATGGATCTCTTCCAGTGGGCCTACCCATCTGATCTTCTATAACTGATCTTAAAGAATCAATAGTACAAAAACAGAAGATGATTTGGCTATTTTAATGACTGTGCATGTATTTTTGTGTGCTTTTATTGATATTTTGTAACTGTATTGTTCGATTTTATCAGTTGTAATCCCGACTCGATCTGCAGGGAGAGGTGGGAAATATAAATAAATTTTATTATTTATTTATTATTATTATTAATCCTTTATTTTATTTTGTTTTGTTTATATACCACCTTTCTCTCATCACAGGACCAAGGTTGGCTAAAATACCCATTCATGTAGGCCATGTATTATTATTATTATTATTATTATTAACCTTTATTTATAAAGCGCTGTAAATTTACACAGCGCTGTACATACAATCTTTTTAATTGGATGGCAAACATTCTGTCCCACTCTTTATAATGGATACTTTCCACTGAAAATGTTGATATAATAATTGGAAAAAAAGGATTTCTCATGGTTTGGAATACATTGCTCTGTCTCTAATGTAACAGTGACAGATAGCAACAGGTTCCACTACAGCAGTATAAACATTAGGCCTTAGGACACAGATTCCATTGCTGTAGCAACTGGTTTTAATAGTTAAAAGTGTTTTATAACACTGAGCCAAAATCAAGGCATCTTTCCCAGTTATGAAATAATGCAGTGTACATACTTAGTATATAGAGTGCATATGCTAAAGAGAGTCACATCCCAAGAGAGACTCCTAGACTACTTCTTAGGGGCCATTCAGACTACGAGCTGCGGAGAGAACAGAACCCTCTCATGTAGCAAGCCAGAAGGTTACTTTTTGGCCTGTAAAGCCATGGCTATAATTCACCAATTTTCAATAGAATGGGAATGGCTTGTTTTTTGTACTCATTATGGGTGTGTACTAACTCAGCCTTATAACGTAGTACATTCATTGAAGGAGTAGGCAGAAGACCACACGAGGCTGTCTCATGCTCCAGTCAGGAAGGATTGATCTACAATGTCTTTTGCATTGTTTCAGAATTTCCAAGATAAATATCTGACTGGCCTCTTGGAGGCATCAGGAAGCATTATGCTACATTGTGGAAAGGCACAACAGTTATAGTGGCATAAATACGTTATATCTCATTGGTGTTATCTTTCTAGACTGCTTTAATAGTGACAAGTCATGATCAGAGTAATGAGTCAAAACCAGTTCCTTTGTAATAAAAAGTACATTCCAAGCTCTGCTAATTTACAGTGCCGTGGAAAATGATATCCCACTGCCATTGCTGGAAAAAAAATTAAACTGACAGTCCAGTTTACCTTTTGTAAATGGAAAAGAGAGGGGTTCCACTTGGTCTTCACCTTAAGCAGCAAAATGCATTGTCTTACTAGGTACCTTTCCTTTATGGTGTAACTGGCTCAAGTGAAAACATCTTCTCTTTCTTGGTAATAGTACACAGTGAAGAAGACGACAAGGAGCAAAGGATCCACAGGAAGAGGATTTAGTTGCTTTAGGGGGTGTTATACTGCTAAGACTCAAGAAGGGGTTATAAAAACCAAATTACTTTTAAAAAATTGCATTCAATTCCTAGCTTCTCTGTCCTTCTGCTCTGTCCCACTGTTGTGCAAGTCACTTCCAGGTAGTTGTATCCATTTGGGTTCCTAAGGCTGTGCTGCCACATTGCAGAATTAATGCCTTTTGACATCGCTTTAACTGTTATGGCTTCACCTTATGGAATCCTGTGATGTATAGCTTGTTGTGGCACCAAAGCTCTCTGACAGTGAAGGCTAAATATTTCACAAAATTACAAATCCCAGAAGTCAACACCATTGAGCCATGGTAGTTAAAGGATTGTCAAACTGCATGAATTCTTCATTATAATGCTGCCTAGGCGGGTTATAGACCTCCCATTTGGGGCGGGCTGCACCCGCCCCTTTCCCCGGTGTAACGGGCCTCAGCTGTCAAAAGGCAGCGCTGAGGCCCGATCCGCCGCTTTTCAGGCTGTGGGGAAGCAGCAAAATGCTGCTTCCCCGCAGCCTGAAAGGGGTGTCCCTGGGGCTTCCCCCGCGGCGGGTGGGGAGAAGGAAAAAGGGGCCGCTTGGCCCCTTTCTCCCTGCTCGCGGGGGCGCAGCTGTCTGAAGGCTGCGCCCAGCGAAGCAAAGCCCGCCGCAAACCAGGAAGGAGCTCCGAAATGGAGCTCTTCCTGGTCCGTGGAAAAGGGCGCCGTAGAGGCGGCGCGGTCGTGACGTCATCATGCGCCCCCTTGTGGAAGGGAGCTGCCATTTTGTACGGACTCGGTCCGTACTGGTTAGGGGGGTGCGAAGCACCGCACCTTCCTAACCCTATACGGACTGACTCCGTACTTCATGGCGGTGTATAACCCGCCTGTTTCACATCCTATCTGCTCTCAACCCTCTTACTTAGTTACAGACACAGTGATACATTTGTTAGTGTTCTTTCCAAATTGCTCTGCAATCCCCATCTCACCTTCATTAAAATTCTAATGACAGTCATCATCAGAAGAAATCCAGATTTCAATGGTGTTTAAAATGTGATCATTTCCAGAAAAGCGTTCTTCATCCACCACTCTCTCATAAAACAAGTACCCTGCAAAGTCCAGCTGAAAGCTTTGAAAAGATTTATTTTCCTTGTCTCATTGTACTTGGGTATGGCCACTACTCTGGCGACCATC
>NC_056523.1:296004386-296017483 GCF_019175285.1 Sceloporus undulatus | reverse complement strand
ACCATCTGTCCACAGATAATCAGGCACCAGAGCTGCCAATATTGACGTGAGCATTGACTCAGTAACATCTAGTGCTGCCAGCTGTCATTAGGAAACTATACGGACCTTTTGTCAGTCTTGCTAGCAACTTGATCTTAAGGATTTGTAAGCACCTTTTGCAATGACATCTGCATCTTTGACATAACATCACAGGTTCTGAATTGTTGCACAGCCCTAATGGCCAGCACCTTTCATCTCAAGTAAATGTGCTGATGAAACAAGCAGAGCTTAGCAACAACAGCAACAATAATTATAGTAAAATTCTCAGGATTCCCCAGCTAGCTTGGCCACATTGAGTGTTCATTGCTGTTTGGAGATACTAGAGTTAATAGGCAAGCCCACCACCACCACAGATTCTGAAGCTTGGATATTGTGGTTTTTGGTGAATTTAGCTATACATTGAATTGTATTTTTTTACAATGACTAAAATGATACACAGATGATCCATGATAATGATGAAAATTATTTGTGTAGGATGCTAATCCCATTAGTCCCTTTGCGGAAGGTAGAATCATAGCTCTCTGCATAAATATGAACACTAAACAGCTAAGCTGGAGATGTTTTATTTCTTTTTAAGAAGCACAGAAAATGATGGTATTATTCCTAGTGACATGGCCTTAAGGGGGCAATTGTTGGCAGCCACATAGTTTTATATTATACCCATTAGAAAACCAAGCCAGTAATAAATGCTCTCTCTTGGGCCAAAATAGAGACACTGGCTAGAGATTTTTGCAGTTAAAAGCACAAGCTACACGTTGCCCAAAGGCAAACTGCCAGCAGGATTTTGTGTTCACATTTAGACAATTAACAGTTCAGTGCAGGGGCAAAGAAGAAAAAGAAAAAGAAAAAAGAACCATAGCTGGAAATGTGATGATGCCTCTAAAATGTTTTCAGGCTTAAAAAGGAAATGCTAAATTGCAGATGTGTTCTCAGACATTAATGCAAAGGTGTTTGAAAGTTTTTGGGATTGGGTGTGTTTGTTCATTTGTTCTGCCTGGGAACTTGTTTGTAGAATTGCAAAAATGTCATTTAATTTCCATAATGGAAATGGCAGAAAGAAATGCTTTTCACTTGGGAAAAAGACTTCTAGGATGACAAAGCTTTTCATTGGAAATCATGCAAGTGGCCTGAGATCTTACAAAAGGACCTTGTTTTGTGAGACTTGAAGTGCCTTTATGTAGGTAAATCTTTTGGTACCAACTTCGGTTGATACGCCAACTGCGTCCCTACATGGGCCAAAAGGAGATTGAAGCAGTGGTACATGCACTGGTAATCTCTCGTCTAGATTTCTGTAATGCACTCTACATGGGGCTACCTATGTACCAAGTTCAGAAGCTTCAATTGGTTCAAAACACAGCAGCCAGATTGGTCACCAGAACACTGAGGTCTGACCATATAACACCTGTGTTAAAATCTCTTCACTGGCTGCTGAATAGCTTCCAAGTGCAGTACAAAGTATTGGTTATTGCCTTTAAAGCCCTTCATGGCTTGGGCCTGAGTTACTTGAAGGAACACTTCTCCCTACACAATCCGCCCCACACACTCAGAACATCTGGGAAGAATTTATTAGAATACCATAAGCCCAGGTTAATGTCAACTTCCCATAGATCATTTAAGGCTGCAGCCCACAAACTATGGAACAGCCTACCAGAAGAGATCTATCTCAAATGCCTTTAAGAAGGCGCTTAAGACGGTTTTATTGATTGTATTTTATATCTGTACTGTGTTAATTTGTTGATGCAATCCTGCCTCAATCCGCAGGGAGAGGCGGGAAAATACTAATAAAATTATTATTATTATTATTATTATTATTATTATTATTTAGCACTTTGAGGTTGCCTACAACTGTGGATTAGTGAGATTTCTGCAAACAAATCTTGCACTTTTGGGAGACTGTATATGTGCTAGAGCCAGTTTAAAATGAGCTGCATTGCTCCTGTTTAATTTAAAATTAAACTATTTTAAACTGTTTTAAACCTTATGATTGTATTTGCATTGTTCATTTCTAAATGGCCACATAGAAGCCAAGGAAATGGTACACTGCTCTGATCAAGATGCACCTTTGACATTAAACGGCTTTCATTTTATTGCTGCTTTTTCCTACCTTTGAACCACTAAGAGGATTGGAGGGATATTGCCCTTTCAGGAAGCTGATTCTGTGTTGTATGTATTAACTAACTTCATAAACTATCTTCTCTTCTCTCATCACTTTAAAATGTTATTATTGTACTAAGCATGAACTTAATCCCAGTTGGCCTGTTTTCAGTCAACCATTCTAAAGCTTAATTTGGGCTCTGAAATTACTGTTTATTCCTTTTCCTGATGTACACACATTTCTGTAATTTGCCCAAAGATTTGTACAAGATAAAACACACAAAGGGATTAACTGCCTGAATCTAAGGCATCAGTGAAGCCCATTCTGGAGGATAGAGTGCAGTGCTCTGTCAGATTGTCTCTAATACAAATCTGGATTATAAAAATGTTATGTTGTTCAGCCCTTTCTTTTTAGAAGATAAAGCAGGAGTGGGAACACTGTTAGTTGTTGTTCTGTGCCTTCAAGTTGTTTCAAATTTATGGCAATCCTAAGGTAAACCTATCACTGAGTTTTCTGGGGCTGAGACTGTGTGACTTGCCCAAGGACAACTAGTGGGTTTCCATGACCAAGCAGGGAGTTCAACTCTGGTCTCCAGAATTGTAGTCCAAGGCTCAAACCACCACACCACACAGGCTCCCACTCAGCCTGTTGTCCTTCACATTATCATACAGTCATAGAATCTTAGAATGGAAGAGACCGCATGGGCCATCCAGTCCAACCCCTTGCCATACAGGAACTCACAATCAAAGCACCCCTGACAGATGGCCATCCAGCCTCTGTTAGAAACCTCCAAAGGATGAGACTCCACCACAGTCTGACACAGCATACTCCACTGTCAAACAGATCTTGCCATCAGGACATTCTTCCTAATGATGAGGTGGAATCTCTTCTCCTGTAGCTTGAATCCCTTGCTCTGTGTCCTAGTCTCTGGAGCAGCAGAAAACAAGCTTATTCCTTCTTCCACATGAAATCCTTTCAAATATTTAAACACGGCTATCATATCATCCCTTAACCAACTCTTCTCCAGGATAAACGTATGCAGTTCCCTAAGGTGCTCCTCAGAAGGTATGGTTTCCAGGCCTTTCACCATTTTGGCCACCCTCCTCTGGACACACTTCAGCTTCTCAGAACTCCAACTCTCAGCATTCCTCGTCACTGGCTATTCTAACTAGGACTCCTGGGAGTTATAGGCCATTATTATCTGGAGGGCTACACTATTCACACTCTTGTCAATGCTTTCAGCTTTTTCCTCATAATGTATACCTTGCTTTAAAAGCTCACACATTGCTATAATACACATAACCAATAACTTAGCCAGCAGGCTAAGACCTACCTGTTTGGACAGGCTTTTGAAACAGAATGTATGTAAAGGACCAAGCTGAGATGTATTTTAAACAGTTTTACTTTTTAAAATACATATTCTTTTAATACCTATCTATTTTAATATTGTAATAATTTAATTATTTTTAATGCACCTCTTTTCTATGTTTTTAATTGTTAATTGCAGAGTCCCAGTTCTTGGAAAAGAGAGGGATACATAGAAATCTTTAAAAATGCAAGTTGCTAAAATATCAATAATAAAAAATGTATACATGCATGCATTCATCAGTGAACAACACATGTATAATAATGCATATGTAGGAAAAGTGTGCAAATAAATTAATACATTATGGAAATTGTGTACAAATTTCCACATGTGAAGCAATACTAAAGTTTCATAAACTGAGAAGAGCAATGAATGAGAACTGGATTTAAAGAAATGCAACAAAATCAAGACAAGCTGTCTATCCACAGATTACTAGATTTTTGATTTCAAAAAGAGAAGAACCACCAATATTTTTCCTGGGGGGAACTCTGAACCTTTAAATTATAGAATCATAGAGTTGAAGAGACCACAAGGCCATCCAGTCCAACCCCCTGCCATACAGGAATACATGATGAAAGCACCCAGGACAGATGGACTCTACCAAAAAGGGAGAGTCAACCATACTCTGAGGAAGTGTGTTCCACTGTCAAATGATTAACCATCAAGAAAAAGATGGCAACCTTCTGGCAGGAGCCATTCATTTCCCTGTATTCACTGGGAATACTTTTCAACATCTTTGCTACTCATAGTACAGACTGTTGTTGCTGCTACTCCTGCTGCTGATTTGTTACACTGGTTCTTCTCCCCAATGAATTGTTACCGGATACACAGTGTTCTGAAATTTTCAGGCAATTAACGGACCATTCCACAAGCCAATCTGATTGTGTAAATTGTTAGTCAGTCTGTCCCAGTTATTCATTTCATGCCCCTCATCTGGTGCCAAAAGAACACTTTTTAAAAAAATATAACGCTCAACAATAAATCTTTTTATAAGAAGACATAGCATTACAAGCTATAATCTAATGAACAAATGTGAAGAATTACATGTTCCATTGATGAAATAAATTGCCCTATTAACACTTAATCTTATTTCATCAATATTTGATTTGTAGCAATCACTGAGAATAAATGACCCCACAGTCCAGTGATTTTAAAATTATATCCATAGCAGTACTTCCACTTTTTCATCAAAATGTCATTATTTCTGCATTGTTGCTGCTTACGCTCTTAGACTTCTTATGTGAGTAAAGAGTCTAGTCTTTAAAAGTTTGTGTAGTGTTCCCTAGTTCAGGGGACATTTTTAGTTTTATGTCTGTAAGTATATGTTCAATATCTTAAGCCATTCACATGTCTGGGAAATATTCTTAGATGGAATCTTGGATCTTCAGCAGTGGACAATAAAGTGCTGAGATATGTAAGTGAGCCCAGAAAGATGCAACAAGATGGATTCGTTCCCGTATCCATAGTACTCCCAGGCTGTATGGATCAGGCTTCAAAATTGTTTCTCTAACAGAACAGGGATTTGAAATTAAAATACACAGCCCACCTGCATTAAGACCAACTTTAATTCCACAATAGTGTGTATGCTTTTGAGTTCTCCAGAACCTTTCAGGGTTTTTTTAAGTGTGTGGTGAAGACAATAGGAGTTTGAAAAAATTGACTAGATGGTTAATCCATGAGGTCTGTGGCTACCATATCTAAATCCATAATTTGTCCCCAAAACCTGCCTTGACTTATACATGAGGTTGACTTACAAAAAAGTAATTTTTCCATGCTCTGGTAATATGGTCTATCTTTTGTGGAGGTGGTGGGATCATTTTCTCTTCCTTCTCAGCATGGCCAAGTCCCAAAACAGTGAGATGTAGTCCAAAATATTTTCTGTATTTGGGCTGGAAAAGTAGAGATGGGGGGGGGGAATAAAAAATATCCAATACATAATCACAAATGAGTTTCTTAAGTGTCAGGAAACCCTGACAAGTGAAATCCTTACACAGGCAAGAATCTCCACAATTCAGTAAAATATCTTGGGCCATCCCTAACTCTTTCGACTGCTGGAAGAGAATCAGGTGCTTTGCAAAGCAATGTTCACTGTAAAGACAAAGGATCTTTTCCACACAAATCACAAGAATGATCATCTTGCAGATCTCCCATTCATACTGATGGACTCTACACTGCAGGGTTATTTATTTATTTATTTATTTATTTATTCTCCTGCTTTTCTTCGAAGTTGGGACCCAAGATGGCTCACAATAGTGAGCCCAGCAAAGTGATACAAGAAGGAAAATGAAAAACATTAACTGAAAATCTGGGAAGTCTTAGAAAGTGACTGAGTCTTTGTTGACAACAGAGATAATACTACAGCCTACAATAAAGCTCTGCTGCGGACACAATACTGCAAACCCTAAGGATAACATTAAGTTAAGATTCACTGTGTATCATGAATATGTTTATTTAAGGTTTGTTGTTGCATTGCAAATCACAGGAACCAAACAATTCAATGCATATGGGGGGTTGGTTGTTATTTTTAGGTCTTATTAAAAAGAGAACAGAACAGTTCTGATTAGCAGACTAGAATGAATGTGTGAATTCTGCGTACTTGATCTCCAAAGATACAAAGGGGGGGGGGTAATAAATATAAGTATCTTATTTAAATAGAATAGTCTAAATCAATATGGCATTATTGTTGTTGCAAACACAGGTGTATCAATGGCCTGTTACAGACTGCCAAAATAAAGCTGCTTCGAGTCTCTTTGGAGGTATGCTGTTTAAATGATGCATGCATCCTAAGAATCCGGAAGCTGCACCAAAGCTGCACTCCAGTGCTTAGGAATGGAGTGTGGCTTTGGCGCGACCTCCGGACTCTTAGGACCCATGCATCATTTAAATAGCATACCTCCAAAGAGACCCGAAGCAGCTTTATTTTGGCAGTCTGTAACAGGCCAATATTTTAAAAAATCACATTCAGCAACTAAACTTTAGCAGGTTTAGCACAGTTCATGCTCACACTCCTGTGTACCAAATCTACAATGTAAATAAGAACCTGTTGCAAACCCACATTTGTGTTGCAAAGTTGAGGCATTCTGAGTTTTTTTATGTTATAAAAGACAAATTGCTCCAGTCATTATTTTATGCAGAGAGTTGTTATTTTGTGTATCTGGTTGTGGATTATGGGAGTTCTAATCCAGCACATCTGGAAGGTTTAAGATTGGGAGAAGCTGCCCTGTTGGATTCATATTCAACATCTGAGTAACTACAAAGGTTTCCACTGAATGCTGGTCATTAGGGAGCCATGTTGATATATTGACCTAGACACACTGCTTGGTAAATGTCCAGGCTGCCCCAGAGGCCAGGGTCCTTTCCTCCCCTCTCCCAGCGGCCTGCCTGGATGGGCGAGGGCCACTGCTGCTGCCGACCTGCCTGGCCCTGCTCCTCCTCCTGGCGTCTTGTTGCCCTGCCTGACTAAGCCTGCTCCTTGGGAGGGCTGGCCAAGAGGGGCAAGGCAGAGCAGCAGAGCCCTACCCTGCCAGCTCCAGCCCTGGTTGTTGCGCTCATCACAATATAGGGATGCAGCAGGGCCAGGAGCCTGGCAGAAAGCGGGGGAGTCATGCCTCCCACCGGGTTATGGCAAGCCTACTCCCAGAAATAGCCAAACAGAAGTTTAACAAATTAAAATTAACAATATTTCAGTGGAATATAGCATTATTATTTTTTTTACCTCTTCATACGTTTTTTCTTCTACAAGGTTAGCTTCAATGGCGGTTTACAGACCACCAAATAGTACGTATACAATACGTACTAGGGTTAGGAAGGGGCGGTGCTTCCGCACCCCCTAACCCTAGTACGTATTGAATACGTACAAGATGGCGGCGCCCTGTTCATACGGGCACCGCCATCTTTACGTACTGGACGCACAGCGTCCAGACGTGTCGCGCCGCTTGTGACGTAGCGAGCGCGCCCCTGGCGCCTTGCTACGTCGCAAACACGACGGTAAAAGAAGCTCCATTTTGGAGCTTCTTTTTTCGGTCCGCGTGGGAGTCGGGCCGTCTGAAGGCTCCGGCTCCCCCGCGGACCTACTGGCGGCGGCGGCAGACCGCCGCAAAGCGGCGGTCTGTACCCCGCCAATGATAGCACAGGCTATTCCTTTCTTTTCCCAGTTAACTCTGTTTTTCACTCTACCTTCTTTACAATGTTCCACTCTTCTCTCTCTCTCTTTTTAAAAAAATCATTCATTTCTAATGTTTCCCCAGCAAGCACACAGTTTGACAATGTTGGTTTCATCAAATAAAAGATTAGCAAAGGGACTCAGGGCTGCATGTTTGCCTCCAGGCCCCTCCACTTTGATACTTATTGCATCCCTTATCAGCAATGCTGTTTATATGCTAACCTATCCCTCTCACATCCAGACTTGAACTGCATATGTGTTTGATCACCTCTTTCCATATTAGCATTAGGCTCTTCCTTTTCCAGTTTCTTCTTAGAGATAACTTAAGAATTTCTGGTATAACTGGATGAGATTGTCCGATTGTTTATTCCCAGTGCTGTAAATGTAATCTCCCCATGGCACACCATTAAGTGTTAGTTAGAGTCTTCTAATGCATGCGAACCTTACAAATATGAGCAGGGATATATAGTAACACTATCTATGCATTCCAAAGAAGAAAATCAACAAAATTCATGTAGTTCAGTCTTAACAACAGGATCGAAAACTCCAGAAAAGGCATTTTATCCCATGCTTATATAGCAGGAGAAAAATTGCCAGAGTCACCATTTCATGCATTCTACTTGATATATTCATTCTATGATACTCAAGATGTACCTATGCCTATATAAACAAACATAAGTTTCTGTCTCTATTTTATCACATCACATGAAAAGAGTGCTTCAAACTAAATATATTTGCTCCTGTTTGAGTATGATGTAAAAAATGCTACTGTGGTCTGTCAAGTTGCACTTACTAAGTTTTTTTATTGATTGATTGAAATTTTATTTATATACCGCCGTTCCTATGATCACAGCGGTTTACAAAACAAAATGAAAATACGATACAGTACAGATTACAGATATAATACAATACAGATCACAGATTAAAAATCAAAATCCCGCCTTCCCTTACGATACAACTCCTCTCCTACCGCTATATCTCCCCTTGCCCCACACTACTCCAATGGGAGCCCCTCTTAACACAGCCGCACCTCCCTCTCCCTCACCAAGCCAATTACAAACCATGTCCAACAAACTCCTGACAATACTAGCTACACCCCTCTCCTCAATCTCCCTCCCTCCAGAAAGTCCACAATGGCGGCACCAGGCAATTGTCCTTGGCACTCCTCCCTGATGGTATAGGGGCGTGAGCGGAGAGCTCTGCAGGGGAGCCGGTGAGCCGGCTTAAAGAGGCCGCTCCCATGGACCCTCCCCCTTGAGCAACGCCGCTCCAGCGGCAAAACAGAGTCCTCTGGGCCGCTCCTGCCCAGGTGGAAAACGGGCAGGCGGCGTCCTCTTCGGGGGAGCCGGCGAGCCGGCTTCATGGAGGCTGCTCTCATCGGCCCCTCCCCCTGGAGAAACGCCGCTCCGGCGGCACGGAAGAGTCTCTCTGGACCGCTCCTGCCCAGGTGGAAAGCAGGTGGGCGGGCAGTTAGGGAGGGAGGAGCCTCTTTCTTCAGGCTAGCCCCTGATGGTACTGGGCCAGCCTTCTCTCTCCCTCAGAGGCCGAACGATGACAGTTAGGGAGGGAGGAACCTCCTTCTTCAGGCTAGCCCCTGATGGAACTGGGCCAGCCTTCTCTCTCCCTCAGAGGCCGAAAGATGACAGTTAGGGAGGGAGGAGCCTCCCTAATGTGCATCTTGAACTCAAAAGCTGTGACCTCAATTGACAGCTGTTTGGAATCCATAGGCAGTATTGTGTCATGTCACATTTTTCTATACAACACATTTTAATTTTTGTATTAGAGAAGTGAGACATTGACACATACAGTTTGGTGACTATGCAGAATGCTTTTGATATTATGTCATGATTTTAAATTATGATTTTTATTGCATGCATTACAAGAGAAGATAACATAACAAAAGAGTTATATCTTTCGCTTTTTTTGTGTTTTGAAGCTGAGAAAGAATCTTGCAATATCTAAGACACTGACCACAGTAAGCGGCAATGGGTTTTTGTTTTTTATTTAGAGGTGGGCCTCAAAAGTTCTCCTTTATTTTTGTGCTACTTCTTGAAAACAAACATGTTTGATCCCTCTATTGACAATACTGTACTGTATTTATATTGTTCTTTTCTAATCCCTCCCTCTAGTGGTAGGAAGTAGTTAAACCGACCTCTTCCAAAAAGAGTAATGATGATTCATGAGTACTTCTCTATCGCTGTACCAGAATGAGATTCCCATTTCAACATGAAAATTTGACTTTTGGTGGGTGTGGAAAAGCTGTTTAATAAATCACCAGATCTGTGGTGTAATGCTTTTCTGTGTGTTTTGCAGTAGTTTGCATTATAGATATGCCGACGCTGATGCTGAGCACTATTTTTAGTAATTCCCCCCCCCGCCCTTCTATACTGTGTGATACCAGACAACCACCAGGCAAAGATGTTAAAAATCATGCAGGAGAAAAAAATAGTGGTGATGCTACAGATCAGATTAGCATGGCTATGCCTTTGAATTCTACTCTTTTCATAGACAGAGAACACTGAATTTTTCAAGGGGTCTATGTACTGCTACATCTGGAAAAACTCCTTTCATGAGACTTGAAGGAGAGGCATTATATAGGCCGGCCTCATTTGCTGATCACCTGTCACCTGGTCATGTAGAGCGCAGAGTAAGAAGAATGGGCACCAGTTGCACTCGCAAAAGACAGTTGCCTCCACCTCAAAGTGTTTGGCATGCCATTTGAAGCCATTTACTCGTATACCAAATTCTTGAAGGTTGGACTGTTGTGAGTATGGCTGGTACACACTCTTCCTACTCTCACCAGATTTTAAAAAAGACAAATACATAAGCAAAATAGTTAGGCCCCAGGCCCCATCTATGCCACAAGGCCCCAGTAATTTATGCCAGGTCTCCCACTAAAGGGCTCCTGGCCCTTTAGGGACAGTGTAGAAGAGGGGCTTGTCCTCCAACCAGGGAACACCTGCTCCAATTCCCTCTTCTATGCACCCGTCAAAGAGACTAGTGCCATCCCAATTTTCACTCCAGCAGTTCTCATTCACTCTGTGTCATCCCTGCTGCTATTGTATCATGTGCAATAAAGAAAGGCTATAATCGAGATACCACTGAATATTTAAAACCTGCAAAAGTAATATCTAAATGTGCAGACACAATTTTAAAAGTCGGGGGGTCATTCATCAGATGTAACCCATTTGCCAAACCTGAAATTTCCCCAATACTTATTATTTTAGCTGTTTGCAAAAAAACAAAAACAAAAATCTAAGGCAGTTATATAGCCTTTATATTTTAGCACATTGTAGTTTGTGGTTTTCACAATTTTTTTCCACAGTGCACATCCCATGAATCTGACTCACATTGACCAGAATAAATACTTCCTTCATAGAAAATGGAGCAGAACATCAGCTTGATGGCTCATAGAAGTGATGGGGAGGGATAACATTTTGTGTGCCTGGGTTCAAGGCATATCAGGGTTTTTTGTAGTATAAAGGAAATTAATTGCTATAATAATACTGTATTACTCACCTGACAACATTTTGTGTATTTAGCCAGGTGGCTTAGACTCCTCCATAGACAGTGAGGTATTCCATGAAGAGTAATGTGTACAGAGAACTTGCCTTGCAATTCTCCCCCAGTTCTGTACACTGTGAGCTTGTATGGTGATGTGAATGTTGGACTTAGGCCTCTGGGAAACCAGCATTCAAATCCCCAGTCACACTCTCAGTCTCAGGGGATGGCAATGGCAAACCTCCTCTGAATAAATCTTACCAATAAAAAACTGTGATGGGATCAACCAAAAGTTGGAAACAATATTGTGAAGGCACACAACAATAACAACTGTACTTTGTACAAGGCCTTACTCACATACACCACTGCTTGCTACTGCTTTGTAACTTCTGCCATGTACCAGGAGAGTGAATATAGGAGGGACTTCTCTCACCCCTTGAGAAACTACCTTTGCAAGTGATAGTTTGCTGTTGCTGCCACCTTTTGAAATTGGATCCTCCACTAGGCTAGGGGTAGTTCTCAGAACTGTCAGTACAGTGGTACCCCGGGATACGAATTACCCAGGTTACGAATTTTTCGGGTTACGAAAAAATCCCATAGGGATTTATTGTTTCGGCTTACGAAGGTTTCTTCGGGTTACGAAAAAACCTCGGCGCTATTTTCCGCCACCGGAGGGCAGCAGAGAGCTATTTTTCCATTAGCGCCTATGGCAATTCGGCTTACGAAGGTTTTTCGGGTTACATCCAACCCAAATTTGACAGGATCTGAACCTCACTTATGAATTCTCTTGGAACCAATTGCCTCTCCTACTCCTCTTCAGAACATTCAAATGTACTGAAATTAATGAACTCAATTATCTTTTTTAAAAGTGCCTTTTGATATATTGCACATCAAAACCATCTTTCCCAGCTCTAGTGTATGGGTACATCCAACAGGCTGAAATCCAAAGTGCTTCTATTATTTTTTGTCAGCACCTGCAACATGTCTTTCTGGAGGTTGTAAAGCCTCAAGAAATAGCAATTAGTGCTGTATCCTTCCAGCAGCAATAACCACCCTAGTCTCACAAAGGACCCTTGATGATCTCACATTTTTGAAACAAAAGCAAGAGTTTTTGTGAATGGAGAGAACAATTTAGTGATTTATATGCATTGAGAAGGCAAAAAACAAACAAACATGCAAATTCATCTTCCAGAAAGTTACCAGAGTACATATCTCTGCTGTACTACAGACACTTTCATATTTTACATATATCATATAAGATATTTTAATAGATAAAAACAGATATAGTCCAGCCATGTAATCATGTATCCCTATGAATATTCCAAACCTGAAATGTTCAAATTAAGGCTGAGATACTACTCAAAGAACTAGTCAAACATTTTCAAAAATGGTGAAGTATTTAACTCAGTTTATTTCACTGTATACAACAGTCTTGTGTTGTATTCTACTCCTAAAAATCGAAATCGGTTTACTTTTAAGACAAGATAAATGAAGCTGAACCCCTAAAAATTGTAATGAGCAACAGGAACTGTAAAAGTATATTTAGTTAAAAGTTCCTTCCTTAGCAGAGTAGTTGAATGAAGGTGGAGGATGTAAGTTCTGTAAAGAGCTTATGCCTAAATTAGGTACACTTGGATTCTTATATAGAAGGGGAGACAGGAAGCTCTCATTCCAGCTTTTGCCATCAGATAATATAATTGTGCAATAAAAATAAAAGCTGCCACCTACACAATGGCATTCATGGTTTCATCAAATCATTGACAATACCATACATGACTGCAGAATAATTGACAATACCTGAATGTAGTTGAACAGCAAGGTAAAAATAGAACATTTATTATCCGGAACAGTATACTGTAATGATCATGACAATGGTGGGGACAAAAAAGTAGAGCATAGCTTTCAAGACTTGCATGAAAGTAAGAGCTCCAAGT
>NC_056523.1:296000480-296001386 GCF_019175285.1 Sceloporus undulatus | reverse complement strand
GGGGGGGGGGGTAATCAACTCCCAGAATTCCATAGCCTTGAGCTAAGGACCCCACAACAAACTCCAGCTCCCAGAATTCCATAGCACTGAGTGAGGACAGTGAAAGTAGAGTCAAACCGGATTATTTCCCCAGTGCAGATGCAACCTAAGAGAAGGCAATCCATAAGAGCGGATTGGATTCAGGGAGGTGATACTTTAGGGAGCATGGAGAATAATTAAAATAATTATAATTTTAAAAAATTGTTTTTAAAATAATAATAATAATAATAATAATAATAATAATAATTTGTTTTTAAAATAATAATAATCATCATAAGTTATTAGTTTGCTGAGGCACCAGAGCTCTCTGGCAGAGAAGGCTCAATGTTTCATGACACTACAGTTCCCAGAATTCCATAGCACTGAGCCAAGACAGTTAAAGTGGAGTCAAACCGGATTATCTCCCCAGTGCAGATGCAACCTAAGAGAAGGCAACTGTTACAAAGGGAAGGAGAGTGGATTGGATTCAGAGAGGTGGTATTTTAGGGAGCATGGAGAATAAGGGAAACTGGATCATTTCTGCACTCCACCAAAATGGGTCTCCTTCAGATCCAAAGGATTTACTTCCAAATAAACCTGCAGCTTATACACTGATTATTTTGCAGTGAAAGGATTTTTATTATTATTATTAATGTTAATAATAATAATTCCATAATAATAATAATAATAATAATAATAATAATAATAATAATAATAATAAATGGATGGGGGCTCTGACATGGAGGATAGCTATAGATGTGGCTGAAATGGATGAGGAAATGACAGGAAGATAGATGTAGATGTAGCTGAAATGGATGAGCAGAATGACAGAAGGATAGATGTAGATGTAGCTGAAATGGATGAGGAGAATGACAGGAGGACAGATGG
>NC_056523.1:295947150-296000470 GCF_019175285.1 Sceloporus undulatus | reverse complement strand
AGATGTAGCTGAAATGGATGAGGAGAATGACAGGAGGATAGATGTAGATGTAGCTGAAATGGATGAGGAGAATGACAGGAGGATAGATGTAGATGTAGCTGAAATGGATGAGGAGAATGACAGGAGAATAGATGGAGATGTGGCTGAAATAGATTAGGAGAATGACAGGAGGACAGATGTAGATGTGGCTGAAATGGATGAGGAGAATGACAGGAGGATAGATGTAGATGTGGCTGAAATGGATGAGGAGAATGACAGGAGGATAGGTGTATATGTGGCTGGAATGGATGAGGAGAATGACAGGAGAATAGATGGAGATGTAGCTGAAATGGATGAGAATGACAGAAGAATAGATGGAGCTGAAATAGATGAGGAGAATGACAAGAGAATAGATGTAGATGTAGCTGAAATGGATGAGGAGAATGACAGGAGAATAGAAGGAGATGTGGTTGAAATAGATGAGGAGAATGACAGGAGGATAGATGTAGATGTGGCTGAAATAGATAAGGAGAATGTCAAGAGGATAGATGCAGATGTAGCTGAAATGGATGAGGAGAATGACAGGAGGATAGATGTAGATGTGGCTGAAATGGATGGGGGCTCTGACACAGATGACCCCGTTTGAATTTGGCTGCTAGGGATGGAAAAATAGAAGGGAGGAAGAAATGTGAAGCCATCATTCAAGTGAAGCTATTATTCACGTGAAAGTGGAACCAGACAGTGGCCCCCTTCTTCATCCTGGAAGTGCAAAGTTTCACCATGCATTCAGACCCCCACTGAGCATGCGCAAGCTCCCAATTCGAATACAGTAGTACCCCGGGATACGAATGCGCCGCCTTACGAAATTTCCGGGTTACGAAAAAAAATCAATTAAAAAAACTGTTCCGGGTTACGAAGGTTATTTCGGGTTACGAAAGAAATTTTTGGTGCTTTTCGGCGCTTTTTCGCACCAAATCGCGGCTTTCGCTATTAGCGCCTATGGGGTTTCGGCTTGCGAAAGCTTTTCGGGTTACGAAAGCGGCGGCGGAACGAATTAATTTCGTAACCCGGGGTACCTCTGTAGTTGAATCCGCATGGTATGTACCGGTGTGGTAATTTAACGTGCACTCGCTCCTCTTTGATTCAGGAATCAACACAATTTCGTTCTTCATGTGTAATAATTCATCATGTGAATTGCCTTGGATTTGAATTGACTCTGCTTCCCCTTCAATTCAAATTGGCTCTGGATTTGAGTTCCAGTCTCACGTGCGATAATGGCCACAGATGAAGGCAAGAATGGATGGAGGAAAAGACTATAGCCAGTCAAAATCAATTCCCAATTATACCATTAACCTACTGCTACTAAATACCACAATGGCAAACCAGAAATAATAAATATATTCATTTTAGGTAATTAATACTTCACATTTACCACAAGTATTTTAGGGCAGAAATCAAAACAAAACAACAGCAAGATATACAAAAAAACCCCAGCAAACACAGCTGAACTCTATGATCAAGCTGGAGGTGTTGCAGATGTTAACTTCTTTATTGTCACAGTATATTTGAGAACATGGAATGGGCCGCAGATGGTCTGAGTACATGTTGAAACTCAAAATGTTTCTTTGCAGACAGACAGATACAACATAGACATTTTCAGCTTTTCTGTTGTCATGCCACAAGCCATGTTTTAGTTACTGCTTAGTGCTCATGTCATGGACAATGGCATGATTTGCTGACTCTGGCCTCTCTTTCCGAAAGGAGGACAAGGGGAGAATATAAAACCTTTTCAGTCCAGAAGTGCACCATGGCAAAGAGAAGTGAGGAGCAGAAGTGAGCTGCCATTCTTGTTAGAAAGGATTCCACCTCCATCCCCTGAAGTCAAATGCACCAGTATTGTTTATTTATACAGCACCATCAATGCATATGGTGCTTTACAAGTAAAAGAACACAAAATAGCCAGCTTTGCCAAAGGCATACAACTAAAGTGGACTCTTGGTGTATGCTGGAATTTGATTCCAGGACCCCATTACCCAAAAAGCTGGGGGTCCCAGGAGGACACTCACAAATTAATATGTTTTTAGGAGAATTTTAATAGCTCAAATAAAAAATACATTGGCTGGGACAATGTTCAGCCTTGGATTTTTTCCTTTGTATATCAAAATCACCCAGGAGTCCAGAGGCAATTCCAAATAGGTTTTTTAGTTTTATTAATAAAACAATCAACACTCACTCACACATGCTCTCTCTCACACACAAGAACTAATGAAGCAAAGGTGGGAGAAGGTGAGAAGTGGAGGCCTTGCTAATGGTAATACTATACCAATCTTGAAGTCTGGTTCCAATCAAGCGGCATCTGGAATGGAGATGGCTCAATAGCCGCTGCAACAAGTGGGGTGGCCGGCTTATTGAGGAATCTAGCAGAGGTCGAACAAAGATTCTACCCTGCTTCATACTAGGCCAAATTGCTAGTATCTAGGCAGTGGCATCACTTGGGGGGCGCGGGTGGTGCGGACTGTACCAGGTGACACTTTAAGAGGGGGTAACACCACTGCTCCCCGGACATTTGCCTCTTGGCAGAAACCTCGCCTGTGTCCGGTGAAAACGGCTGAAGAGACAGGGTGAGTGAAATGAGGCTGAGTAGGAGGAGAAAAGGGAGGCACTAATTTTTAATTAAAATGTCAAATTTCAAAAATGATATTTAAAAATTCTTATTTTTTTAATTTAAAAACATCACATTTTACCAAATTTTCTCTTTAAGTACATGAAGTTATGTATATGTGAATATATTTAGGCTGTGTGTGTGTGATACTTGTAATGTAGAGGCATAATTTTAATTGTGCTAGTTGCTTATGTCACAACTATTACCATTACATTCAGTGATTTACAGGAATTATGACTTATGAGTAACAGTACAAAAAATATTACTAAGGTTTTCTATGGTGTGGTATAGGAGGAGGTCAATGAGGGGTTGACACCAACCCTGGTGATGCCACTACATCTAGGTAGTGGTATATATACTCAAAATCATGTCCCAGGGCAGCCATTTCATGATTAATGGATTACCTCACTGCTAAATGGTTTTCCCAAGGAAGAGAAATGTTCAGACAATTGGTGTGACTATCTCAAAGTAGCCTCAAAGGATCCAGGCCACTGGAGAAGAGTTGCCTGTATATGTACAACCACCTTCTTCAGCCAGAATCCCACCATCACCCTCCACAAACAAAGGGATTATGCCGATGTCTTCAGGCAATCTCATTGTGGTGGATACACTTGCTTCTTCCCACCCTGCAGCCATCCAGATTTCCAAATATGATACGACTGGGTCTCTGTCATGGAGTTGTCTTTCCAGGATACTCACCTCAGCATCCCTTTTAATATTAAATTGATATCACAGTTGGGAGGGGTGATGGGTGGCCTGACCTTGAGGTAACACCCCTATAGATACCATCATCTGTAGATGTTCAAACCTCATTAAATAAATTGGTGTAGTAAAATGGTATGCCTTATATAAAATGGCAAAATCAAGGTTTGCTTTTAGGAGCGTGTGTGTGTGTGTGTGTATATATATATATATATATATATATATTCCAAATAGTGTGGTGAAGTCTCCTTTGAACATCTTTAAGCAAAGGTTGGATGACCATCTGCTGGGGATGTTTTGATTGTGAGTTCCTGCATGGCAGGGGGTTGGACTGGATGACCATTGTGGTCTCATCCAACTCTTATGATATAGTGGGCCGACTGTAAGATAAACACACACACTGGAAAGAAGGAGTGTGGCAGGACCTTCTTTATACACCTATACACCTTTTTCCTCTTATTCACAGAAGGCCCCAGTCACTAATGCTGATCCTGCTTTTATCCTTTTAACACTATCCCTAAGTATATAAGGCTCCCCCAAAGTGGCTGGCACAAAGCAGTTCAATGTTTTAGGTAGCGTGCTCGCCTTTGTTCATAGTGTATAGAATTCACTCAGAGGCACGTGTTAGAACAAAATAATCAGCAAGTTTATTAAATAATATTAAGTTAAAAAGTATCTTAGGTAGATTACTCTAAACTCTGGGTGGTTATCATCTGCACACTGCATCTGCACATTGCAGAAGTAATGCAGTTTGACACCACTTTAACTGACATGGTTAAATGCTATGGAATTCTGGGATCTGTAGTTTGCTGTAACAACAGAGCCAGAGCGACCAAATAGCAATAGCAAGTACATTTCTATACCATTTATCAGTGCACTTAAGCACTCCGTAAGCAGTTTGCAAAGTGTAAGCTAATTGCCCCCAACAAACTGGATACTCATTTTAGTGACCTTGGAAGGATGCAAGCCTGAGTCGACCTGGAGCTCCTGTCTGGTATTGAACTCACAGCCTTGTGGTTTGTGAGTGAGTGGCTGCAGTACAGGCATTTTAAACACTGTGCCACCATATGTCCTCCTTTTCCAAGACATGTCCTACATTTCAGCCTTCTGTCCAAGAGGGATTCCAAAATGTCCTCCCTTTTGAGCATGGTAAAGAAGCATGATCTTATGAGTGTTTTTAGCTTTTAGATTGTCATGTCTTGCATTTTTCTTGAATGCCCTACATTTTGTGGTGTCTTGTCCTTCACCCTGACCAGAACTACAACCTCTCTGAATTCCATAGCACTGAGCCATGGCAGTTAAAGCACTGTCAAATCACATCAGTTCTGCAGTGTAAATGCAGCCTGACATACATCCCTGTTTACTCTCAGGAGAACAGAATCCCTGAAGGGCAAAGGGGTGGAATCCTCTTGTCGTTGTTGTGTGCCTTCAAGTCATTTCCAACTAATGGTAACCCTAAGGTGAACCTATCATGAGTTTTTTTTCCCCCTTGACAAGTTTCTTCAGAGAGTGGGGTTTGCTATGGCCATTCTCTGGGGATGAGAGTGTGACTTGCTCATGGCTACCCAGTGCGTTTCGTGGCCGAGAGGGGTATCCAGAGTCAGGATCCAACACTCAAATCACTCCGCTATTCCTCCTATAGTCTTCCATAAAAGCAATTTATTATTTTATTTTGTATGCCACCTTTCTCCTAGAAGAGACCCAAGGCAGCTCACTGGTAAAAGCATTAAAAAAAACTATTACAGTATATATAAAAGCATTTCAAAAAATACATATACTATAGTGTTATTTTTTAAAAAAATGTATTTATATACAGTGGGCTTTTGTTTTTTAAATGCTTTTTATCTGTGAGCCGCCTTGGGTCCCACGACACTAGTGCCCCATAAGCCTCTGCAAGAAATGTATTATTTTATTTCTTTTGTACGCCACCTTTCTCCCAGAAGGGATCCAAGACAGCGCACAGATAAAAAGCATTTTTTAAAAAAAATTACACTATATGCATTTAGTGGGTTTTTTGGAGGGTGTTGGTGGTTTAAAATACTTTTTACCTGTGAGCTGCCATGGGTCCCTTCTGGGGAAAAGGCAGAATGCAAACTAAATAAATTAAAACTCTGTATGAGCAAGATTACAGGGGGCTAGCACAGTGGGGTGTGTGTGTGTGTGTGTGTGTGTGTGTGTATATACATACATACATATATATATATATATATATACACACACACACATACACCACTATCCTAATCCCCCTATAATCTTCCTCATACAGAAGTTTATTACAGTGGACCCTTGTTATACGCTGGGGTTTGGTTCCAGGATCCCCCGTGGATAACAAAATCCGTGGCTGCTCAAGTCCCATTAAATACAATGACACAGTAAAATTGTGCCCCTTGTAGAAAAGTGAAAATCAAAGTTTGTTATTTGGGATTCCCCCCCGTTGAATAGTTTCAAACCATGGATTCATGAATCGCAATGGATAAAAAAATCCTCCATGGATAAGGAGGGCCAACGATATGTTCCGCATATAGGAATAGATAATATATGCTAGACACCCCTATAATCATGCCTCAGTCAGAATTTATATATCTACCTACCTACCTAACACGTAGTGCGAGTCCCGACCCAAATGGAGTTCCTCAGTACAGAAATTTAACTATGTTATTTAACATATTCCTCATACAAGAAATTATATATATATAGACACACACACCAGTATGCTAGGGACTTCGCTATAATCTTCCTCACAGAAATTATATACCAAACACACACACTATGCTAGAGCCACTATACATCTTCTGTCACACAGAAATGTATTATTTTAGTATATTACTAGCGTAAGTAGTGGGGGGGATGGGATGAATATATATATATATATATACACACACACACACACATACATACACACACCATATATGTGTGTGTTGTGTGTGGGTGTGTGTGTAGGTATCTATGTCTCATCCCTCACGCCCCTCCCATCATGGGAGGCAGCAGGGGGGCCCAACACGCCCTCCTTTTCCAGGACGCGTCCTACATTTCATCCTCCTTCAAAACGCCCTCCATTTTGAGCGCCGACTAACAAGAAGCCCAAAAATGCCTCTCGACACGGGGGCGGTCTTCCCGCTCTCCCTCGGCGGCGGCGGCGGCGGCGAGGCCTCCTCCTCCCTCTCTCGGAGGTTTCAACTGAACTCTCTTGGATATTTAGCGACTGACGGAAGGAAAAGAAGAAGGGGCCCTCCCTCGCCCCTCGAGCCCCCCCGCCTTCCCTCCCGAGCAGCCGGGGCTGGCCTCCTCCTCCTCCTCCTCCTGGTCTTCTCCTTGTGTTCCGCAGGAGGCGCCAAACTCGAGGAAGGCGCTGGGCTCAGGACTAGGCCTCGGGCGCCGCATGTCCTCAGAAGCAGCAGGTAAAGGAAGGGGCGCGGCGGGAGGCCTCTCGCAGCCAGGGCAGGGAGCCGCCCTAATGGCAGGCAGGCAGGCTGCGGCCCGTCCCGGAAGCAGGCGCCTCCTCCGTCCGTCCGGGCGCCAGGGAGGCCCCGGGGAGAGAAGAGGAGAAGAGCAGCCGCCTCTCGCGAGAGGAAAGGGCCAGGGAAGAGGCAGGGCCATCTTCCTCATACACACACACACACACAACCCCGCGTGTGCCTTGTTCTGAGTGAACAACTCCCTGCTTCAAAACGTTAGGGGAAAACACATAGGGTAGACCACACACACCTGGTGCGTGTTGTGTGTTTGTGTGCAGCTCCCTGCTTCGAGAGATACGGGGCTGTGTACATACGTAGGCACACACATACACACGTGTGTGTTGTGTGCCTTCTGAACAGCTCCTGGCTTCAAGACATTAGAGACTAAATACATATGTAGACACAGGCGCACACACATGTGCGTGTTTGTGTGCCTCGTGAAGAGCTCCTTGCTGCAAGACTTTAAAGGCTATATACATATGTAGACAGAAACACACAGAGAACATGTGGTGGTGTGTGTCCTTCTGAACAACTTCCTGCTTCAGGACATAGAGGCTGGACATGGCAAAAAAGGCCACAGAAGGAAAATGGGATCATTGGAAATGTGATGCCAGAGAAGAGTACTGAGGAGACTGTGGACAGATATTTGAAGGATCTTAGACATATATTTGCATTCATGTTTGGCTATAATTGTGTGTGAAAATGGCAGTTCCTTCAGATCAGGATCCGAGGAGTTTTATATCCAGCTGAAAAGCAAGCTTGCAAAGGTTGCCTTATAGTTTCCAAGACAGATTAGAGATTAGAATCCTGGTCTCCTAAAGTGTCCACAGGGTCTGAACGTTGGCAATGTTAGGGTTGCCATAAATTAGATTCCACTTGAAGGCACATGGGTTCCAGTAGCCCAGTTGTAAAAGTTCCTTAAGGGAGAATTCTGCAGCCTGATCTTGGGCTGCGGTTCCATGAGGAGGGACTTCTTGCAACAGACGGGTTGCATCTCACGCCAGTTGGAAGAAGTCTTTTGCCAACAGTCTCCAGAATTTGATCAGGAGGGCTTAAACTGAGTTCCGAGGGGAAGGGAGACAATATAAGGAAGGCAAAAGGGATGGTGAAAATATCAAACTGACACAGAGGAAACGACAAATGCAAGGACCCAACAGTGGGAGGCAAAAAAAACTTGGACAGGCAGCAAGTAAAGGGGGCCCATGGTCGATGTCTCTACACTAATGCGCAGAGCATGGGAAATAAGCAAGACGAACTGAACTCCAGTACAACAAAAGCAATATGATATAATAGGCACATCACGTGAACCTGGTGGGATGAGTCCATGATTGGAAGTGGAAATAGGGGGGTATAACCTTTCAAGAAGAAAAGGCCAAACAGGAAAGGAGGGGATGATAGCACTATATGTCAGAGATGTTTATAACCAGTGAAGAGATCCAGGACATCAATACTGACAGCCAAGTGGAGAGCATCTGGATAAAATTAAAGGGGAGGGAAACAACAAGGATGTTTATGGTGGGAGTCTACTACACCCCCAAGTCAGACGGAGGAATGGATGATGCCTTTCTAGAACAGATGACCACACATTCCAAAAAGAGAGATGTAGTCGTGAGGTGGACTTCAACTATCTGATATTTTGCTGGATTTGTGGCTTTAGTTCAAGCTGCCCTGGGGGCATGGCCTTTTGATGACGCATCCCTGGAGTGCCCAACATCCCCCAGGGGTTGCGCTGGGGCTGCCTAAGGCCCAAATAGAAGAGAATATTTTCCGCTTCTACAGGCCGCCCTTGCCTTACGCGGGGGATCCGTTCCGAACCCCCGCCGTAAGGCGAATTCCGCCTAGCTTCGAGTCCCATTGGAACAATGGGGCTCATGTGCGGCGCGCGCATGGTGCGCAGGGTGCCACGGGTGCGCACAGCCATCATTTTGAATGGGACGTGGCACTGCTTGAACCGCGCGCGCCCCGCAGCTTGTCGCATATGCTCAAGACGGTGAAAGCGCACCCACGTATAACATGACAACGCTGTATTTTGGTCAGTAGTGGAGGGTGCGCGTTCAGGACGGCGGCGTGTGTTTGCCACAGCCTGAGGAAGCTTTGGTGGGGTCACAGAATCTCTCTCTAATAGGAATACTTCTGGTAGTTCTCAAGAGACTGCTATTTTTTGTCTCTAAAGTCAGGAGACAGATATAATAATAATAATCTACTCCTACTGGAATTTTAATTTCTTTACTGGGAATTATTCTGGTAGTTCTAGGAGACTGCTTGTGAGAACAAAGTTCTAAAGCCTCATTTGAATGCATTGTAGAGATTTTATAATGATTTTATATATTAATAGAGAGTCAACATGGTGTAGTAGTTTGAGTGTTGCAGTATGGCCCAAAACACACGGGCCAAATGATGCGGATTCTGACAGTGTTCAGACATTATACACGCCCTGAATGCGGCTGGAAGCTGTGCCAACGTTGTGTCATACAGGAAGAACTGGTCAGGACGGTTCAGGACCATGGCAGCTGGCCACATTGGGCCAGGCATGTGCGGTGGCCGCGACCCTGACACAACTGGTGTTTCAAGTCTGTCTATTTCAGGCCTATGACTCTGGAGACTGTGAGAACAATTTTTTGACTAAAATTTCTAGACATATGCATGAGTATCCACAATATTTTAGCTAATGGAGTTACAACTGCCATTTTGACCATATACACATACTGTGGACTGATTAAGACACTCCCCTCTTCCCTGCAGATAGAAGAGGACTTTCCATTTACACAGAGGGAAGTTGAGTCCAGCAGAGGTTTCTCATTGAAGGAAGGGTGCAGGACATAAATGTTCACCTTGGCCCCTCGCTGTGTGACCTCCTACATTGTCTGAGAGGGACACTTGCCCTCCAGAGCAGCTTTTCAGGAGGCATAGGGCTACTTCACCTGCTTTTCCAACCCCATATATTGTGCTGGCATAACATATCTTTTATGTTTTAGGAGGTCATGCAGCAAGATATTTAGCTATTAAAAGGAATATGCATTTGAGGTAAGTTAAAACAGACATCAGGGTTCTTTCCTTCTTAAGTGATAGAAGAGAGGGAAAATATAATATGGAAGAAAAATAAAGCATGCTGTTTTTATTTGTTTCTGACAAATACACAGTTCAGGGAACCTGAATTAAAATGAATAGTCAAGGACAGTTGCCATACTTCATTGCTGGAAGTGCAGAAAATAAATAGCTAATTTTGATTGTCTCGTGAAGAAGCAGAAAACATATATTTGAAGTAAGTAAAAATAAAATAAAAGGAGGAGGTGGAGTCTTCTGAGCCATTGCTGTAAAAATTATAAGTAACAGAAATATTGAATTGACGGTGTTTAAAATTGCACAATTAAAAAACTCTTCTATCAATATGAATCATATTATGGACTTTCATTCACTAAACAACTCTATTTTATCAAAGAAGGTTAAGAGGGGATATGATCACCTATTTAAATATTTGGAGGGGTATCATTGAGGATGGAGCAAGCTTGTTTTCTGCTGTTCCCAAAAATAGAACCCCAGAACAATGGATTTAAAGCTCCAGGAAAAGAGATTCCACCTAAACATTAGGTGGAACTTTCTGACAGTAAAGGCTGTTCAACAGTGGAGCAAACTCCCTTGGAGTTTGGTGGAGTCTTTGGAGGTCTTTAAACAGAGGCTGGGTGGCCATCTGTCAGGGGTGCTTTGATTGTGAGTTCCTGTATGGCAGGGGGTTGGATGCCCTTGTCGTCTCTTCCAACTATGATTCTTTGGAATAGATCTTTGTTTATTTTTTAAACATTCTGAATCATGAGAGCCATTGTAATTAACAAATAAAAATAATGTGTTTTTTAAATTGGAATTATTAATATTTTGTTATATTATTTATTTTAATTTTATTCAACTCTGTGACTCAGACTTTTCAAATCCACTGTTGATTTGCAGTTTTGTTTCATTGCTATGAAGTTATTAATGACAGAAGTGTAGGAAGAAAAGGAAGTAAAATGTAATTACCTAGCCTGCAGAACATGTAAAGTTGCGAAAGATTTGCTGTTACAGGATGAATGATGAGCCAGTGGTGTTAAACATGTGTGTGTAAGTTAATACCTGCTGACTTTTTTTCTGTACAATTAGTTGAACAAAGGAAGAGAATGTGCATAAAAGCAGTTTATGGGTTTCCATTTAAAATGATTTCAGAATGCAGTCATGATCAAATTCAGAGAGAGAGATTTTATGAAATGAGGTCTTTATAGTCCATTGCACAAGGGATAAAATAATTTAAGCTGCTGTAATTTTTATAATTACTTTTATCATTGTTAGTAGTTCAGAGACAAAAGCACTCTTAAATCTCATGAAATCAGTGTGAATTAAATAACTGTACCAATAGGAGCAAAGTACTGTACACTGCAGAAATAATCCAGTGTGAGACAGCTTTAACTGCTCTTGCTCAATACTAGGGGATCCTGGGAACTGTAGTTTGTGGCACCTGAGCTCTCTGATAGAGAAGGCTAAATGTCTCAGAAAAACTACAGTTCCTAGAATTCCCTAGCACTGATCCAGGGCAGTTAACGCAGTCTCAAACTGGATTATTTCTGCAGTGTGTTTTGGACTTAAGACAGCAATCCTATATACACATACATAGGAGTAAGTCCCCTTGAAGATAATAAACATGCTTCTGAATAGTCATATATAGGATTGGCTTGTTAGGTTTCTTTTAAATGTACCAATCTTTCTACCAATTGGATTTAGGCTCAGTTTAAATCACCCTTACTTTAGTCCCAAAACAGACGTGCCAAAAAATGTGATTTCTGGCTGCATTCGGAATGTAGCATTTAGATGACGCTCTCCCTGAATGCAGAGGGAAACCACACCGGACCGGCATCTTCCCCAAAGAACTGAGCCAAAAAGATCAGCAAAATACTGCTCCTTTTGCCATCCTGGTCCAAAATTGCCCAGATCCGGGCCAGGGGCATGTGGTTGCTTTAGTCCCGATGCAAATCGCGTGGTGGCGGACCACATTTTTCAGCCCATCTTTTTTGGGTGTGCTTTTGAAGTAACTCAGAATTGTTTTCATATGCATGCTGCTTAGTACTTTCATCAAGCGATCTGCCTGTCTGGCCCCTCATTTTTATTTAATGGATTAAAGGCTCTCACATAAGAGACAAAAATATGCCTCAAATTTGTACTGAAGCTAGGGTAAATAATAATAATAATAATAATAATAATAATAATTTGTTTTATTTATATACCGCTATTCCAAAGATCATAGCGGTGAACAGCAAGTAACCTAATTAGCAAGATGTCCTACTGGTCTAACTCAGTTTGATTCAGTTTCATATTTTGTTAATGTAGTATCATAATTCCCTTGATCAGAAAATCAGTGATATTTTTAAAATATGGAATTTGAATCTTGGTTTTAAAAAATGCATTTGTGCAACCCCTGTTGTTCTGCAGCATCAGTTGATTATCAAGCAGTAGCTTCTACCTGTTCCCTGCTGACATATTTTATGATATTCACCCAGCGAGAAAAGTAAAGTGTGCCATGCTGTTTCTCTATCTACAGTGAAATACTGTGTCTGCCAGGAGTTAATGGGTGTCCTTTTTAAACAGGTATACACATATGCACACATTGTGAGATACATATATACAAGAGATCATTAAACTTTGGCAGTGAAATATCTCAGTAGATCTGTCCCCAGTAACTCACAAAAAAAGTTTTATTTAGCATACTAGAAAAACATGTTGCAGTGAACACTGGCAGGAATGAATTGCTTGTTTGCAGGAGATTTGCAAACAAATTATAGCTCGTGTATAACAAGAAAACTGCATTTAAACAAATATTCAAATAGGTACGGTTTGTCTTACTTGTAAGACTTTAGTTTGGGGAATGTAGTTTCCAGAGGGATCTAATATTTGAAATGAGGACAGTAAGGTCTGAAAAGATGGGCTAGGATTATGTGATACTGGTCCAGACCCATGTGGTCTGAGATTCCATTTCTAGAACCATAAAGAGCAGAGGTTAGCAAGTCATGGCTTCTAAGGAGCAAAAGAATGGTGGAGAAACTGGAGGAAGGAAAATGGTACAGGAAGGACTTGTTGAACAGAGCCTAACTATGATGAGAGATCACTGTGGCAAAATAGGACAGGTAGAATGCTTGGAGCAGCAAAATTCTACTCTCTCACATTAATTGCTAATGCTTTGTACAATATCCCACGAGGCCTCAATTATTCCCAATTACATTCTGTTCTTGACAAAGCCTTCTAGTCTAGAGGCTTTTCCCAGGCCTAGTGAGACAGGAACAAGAACTAGAGAAAGGGAGATGTGGATACAGTCCTTTTGGGGGTTACTATGGAAGAGAGACCCTGAAATGAGTAGTCTTCTAACCAAATAGCTGGCTTAAGAATAGAATTTCTCTCAGCAGTCACACAGTAGGAAAGCAGACAAGAAAGGTGGAGACAACAATGTGTAGGAAAAAACTGCAGAATGCTTCAGTTATCTTCTCTGGGGTCCCATTGGATCTTTCCTGAAGATGAATAATGAAACCAGGGAACTGTTTAGACCTTTGCTACTTCTGAGAGGGCCTGACTAGGTTTATTAAGTGTGTCTAGGAAGAAGGAAAGGGATTCCCCCTTAAGTGGAAGGGTAAGGGAGATTTTGGTGCAGGGAAAGCACAGGCTTTAGCAAAGTATAGGGAAGGAACGAAAATAAAATAGGAGAGAACTCTTCAGAAAATTAACTATTATTTCTGAAAAAGCTATTTTTATACTGAATCATTCCAGTTAAGTTGCATGGATTGCTTCATCATTGAGTTAATCATTTCCTTAGAATTTTTACCTCCTTACTCAAACGTTTTTTCTATCACCAATTGAGTCACTAGTCTGGAGAAGGAAAATTCCTATCTTAACTTCATTAATATAATTCTAATTTCCTTATGTAGGGATTGTAAATCTTGATTTTCCATCAGATAGAGAGAACAATGAAGCATTTTTCCTCCCATACCTTTGAGATACTAGGGAATCCTCCCCCTTCCAAATGACAGAAAACTGCACAGCTTTTTCCATGAAGGCTATGCAGCTTCCCCAGAAAACTACAGATTTATAAAAGCTGTGCAGCTCCTCCTCAAAAACGTCACAGACTTCCCTGAAAACTGTACAACTTCCAATATAGAAAGGACTGCTTTCAGGCAGCCACATGTGTGTTTTGTGCAAGGAGTATATCACACGGGGCTTTTTGCAGGTCAGATCCGGGGTGACTCCTGGTTCAACTATGTGGATTCACGTCATAACATGAAAGTTGTATCACACCTGGTTACCCTTCCATTGCCCTTCCAAATCAAGTGGGAATCGAATCCAAGGCAAGTCACGTGATGCGGATTCATGCAAAGCAGAGTGAGTGCAAATTGTATTACCACACCTGTGCATGCTATGCGGATTCAACGATTCGAATTGGGACCCTTGTGCATGCTCAGTGGGGGTCTGGACACTGTCCTTTTTCCCTGCCCCCTCCTTAGCTGTCATTTTCTGCACATTCCTTGACATAGTGAAAAACAGTGAAAGTGGGTGAGGGTTCTTTTTTTTTTTTGGGAAGCTGTGTAGTTTTCTTTGTGTAGTAAAAAAGACTGTAAGGTCGGTTTTGACTGCAAAGCAACACAGTTTCTCAAACACTTGTTCATTTCTCAAAAACTATGCATTTTATGTTGTGCCTGGAAGAGAATAAAAAGATCCCACAATATGCAGGAACTTTTGACATACCATTTCCCTGCTGTTTTTTCTCAAGGGGAATTCTGGCTGTTTTTAAATACACAGTACAAATAGCCAATAGACCATCAGTTTCCTTCCAGTCCCCAAAACACCAGCAATCCCTCTAAAAGCAAGAGACACTTGTTTATTTTTAACAGTGATAATTTTTTTGACTATGACAACTATTAAAGCTTTTAATGTTTCTATTTTCCATATTTTGAATTGGATTGGATAATTTCTCCTACTGGGGTGAAACAGACAGACAAAATAAAGTGGCTTCCAGCCTCTTTGAAGGTAGGGTATTTATATGATACAAGCCTCCAAAACATCTGGAAAATGGAACAAAGCTGTGCTCTGGGGCTAAAAATTAGCAAAGGGAAGCTGGGTTAGTTTAACTCAAGGGGGAAAATGTGCATCTTCATGCCTGCATATAAACACCCCAATGCGGGGCTGCAGCAAAGCAAAGAAATGAAACTGTGACAACTCCAATGGATGTAACGACAACATACAAATCAGACAGTCCAACGGGGGAAATGGGGTAAAGGGGATGAAGCAGATGAAGCAGGCAAGTATGGGGGGGCCTCCAGGATGGTGCTTTGCCAGTGTATCACTTGCACACTGATGCACCAATGCCCTATACCTTCAAAGGATTGCACATGTGACTGTGTGGCTGATCAAAGGGATGGCATCTGGGCAGATATGGGAGTTACTTGGAGGTTGCAGGCAGTGTGTTTGTGTGATGTTGGACATGTACGGTGAGAGGAAACAAAAAATTTACCCAGCGGCACAGCTTGATGCCACACCATGCAGTCAGGCCATGCATACTCAGCCCGCCTTGTGAGTGGGCCATGTGGGCAGAGGGGTTTCAACCCACTTTCAGAAATAGCAGGATCAAGCCGCTTTTTCATGCCTGTCTTCTCCAGTCCATTGGTTATCAAACACTTCCAACCTGGTTGGGTGAATAACAGATATCCATTATCTCTCAATCAAAATCCCATAGTGACATTTTCAAATTAAAAAATAAATGTGAAAACAAGGCCACAATCCAGTACCCAAACATACAGGATTGTTCTGTACGTTTCTTCAGTGTAAAAGTAAAGCTGTGTTCATAGGATTGTATACACCCATGGAAAGCAATCCACACCATCCATGATGTCCACATTGAGTTCATATGTTAAGAAAAAGGAAGTACGGTGGTTTCAGGGCATGTCTGTCACATACATGTCAAAGAGGCTTGTGTGCCTTATTATAGATCCACAGGCCACAGTCAACTTTTAATTAACTAAAATTACTTTGTCATGAAAATATTTTTTTTTTGAAAAAAAACTGAGGTACATTTTAGCATCTGTGCCAAGTTTCAAGTGTCTAGGTTTCACACAATTGGACATACGGTGAAGGAGTATACATGTACAGAGACATTCCTTTATTTTTATGGGTTTCTTGACATATTTTATTTATGTTATTTTTCATGTGATGACATGAGGTAGTTTTGAACTACTGTAGTTAATAAATTAAAAACTTTTGAAAGCTATGTTTTGAGCAATGTGTGTTTATGTAATAACTTGATGATGACATAAATGGGTGTGCTGAACATGTTACCGTGGTTGACACCTTTCCTTTCAGATACAGTCCCCTCCTTGATCTTAGGCAACTTTAACATCCACCTTGACGATCCCAAGAATTCTTCAACCTCCCACTTCAGCTCTCTTTTAGCTTCCTTCGGTCTTCAACCACATTCCAACTCTCCAACCCACTCCCTTAGTCACTGTCTTGACTTAGTTCTCCCCTCCAAGTGTGTCATGTCCGACTACTCGGCTTCTGATTTTCCACTATCTGACCATCACCTACTTTCCTTTACTCTTACCTACATCCCACCTCCCCGTCATACTGTCCTCCGCCAGTTCCGCGATCTTCATTCTCTTAACCTTAACCATCTCACTCAGTCCTTGGACTCATCCTTCGCTTCTCTCAATCTTGGGGACTCTGCTGACTCAGCTATGTCTTTACTGAATTCTACTCACTCTTCAACTCTTGACAGCTTTGCCCCAGTATCTACGCGCGTGTCCTCCTCTTCCTCTACGACTAGGCCTCAGCCCTGGATCACTCCCATTGTTAGATTTCTCCGGTCCTGCTCCCGAGCAGCCGAACGTCTGTTAAACACACTGTTAAAACCCTCTCCTCCCTCCGTCTCTCCATTATTTTCTCCCTCCGACTTCGCCAATTACTTCATTGCAAAGATCACTACCATTCGTTCTGAGTTAACACCTCATGATTTGGCTCCCACCATTAATCTCCTCACCCCTCCTACTAATAAACTATCTGGCGGGTTACACACCGCCATTAAAGTACGGAGTCAGTCCGTACTAGGGTTAGGAAGGTGCGGTGCTTCCGCACCCCCCTAACCCTAGTATGGACTGAGTCCGTACAAAATGGCGGCTCCCCTTCCACATGGGGGCCGCCATGACGACGTCACGACCACGCCGCCTCTATACGGGGTGGTGCAGTCGTGACGTCGTCAGCCCGCGCCAGGGCGCTTAGTGCGCCCTTTCCGCAGACCAGGAAGGAGCTCCGTTTTGGAGCTCCTTCCTGGTTTGCGGCGCCGCTTTGCGTCACTGGGCGCAGTCTTCAGACGGCTGCGCCCAGCGAAGCAAGGGAGAAAGGGGCCAAGCGGCCCCTTTCTCCTCCTCCCCGCCGCCGCGGGGTATCCTTGGGGCTTGAAGCCCCAAGGACACCCCTTTTCAGGCTGCGGGGAAGCGGCGTTTTGCTGCTTCCCTGCAGCCTGAAAAGTGGCGGATCGGGGCCTCAGCGGCTGCCGTTCTGACAGCTGAGGCCCCGATACACTGGGGAAAGGGGCGGGTACAGACCACACCAAATGGGCGGTCTGTAACCCGCCTCTGTGTTTCCTCCTGTTTCTTTGGAAGAATTCTCTTCGCTGCTGAACTCATCCAAACCCACCACCTGCTCTCTTGATCCAATTCCTTCTCGTCTTCTAATCTCTATAGCCCCCTCTTTGCTACCCTCCCTCTATATCTTTAATCTCTCTTTCTCTTCGGGTTCCTTCCCCATAGTCTTCAAACATGCCTTAGTTTCCCCTATCCTGAAAAAACCCTCTCTCGACCCCTCTTCCTTGGCTAGCTATCGTCCAATCTCTCTGCTTCCTTTTCTTTCTAAGGTGTTGGAACGAGTTGTCTATTCACGCTGTCTTGAGTTTCTTGAAACCAACTCCATTCTGGATTCCTTCCAGTCTGGTTTTCACCCACAGCACTCCACAGAGACGGCCCTTACTAAGATCTCGAATGGTCTTTTGCTGGCCAAGGCGAATGGCCTTTACTCTATCCTTGTCCTTCTCAATCTGTCGGCGGCCTTCGACACTGTGGACCACTGTCTCCTAATAGACGTACTCTCTGACCTTGGTTTCTCGGGCCTTGTTCTCAATTGGTTTACATCTTACTTGTCAGATAGATCTTTTTCAGTGGTCTTGGGTGGTCAGACCTCGTCTTCTGTCCCCTTATCTGTTGGAGTTCCTCAGGGCTCTGTTTTGGGTCCCCTTCTGTTCTCTTTATACACACTCTCCCTTGGTAAACTTATCAGTTCTTTTGGTTTCTCCTCCCATCTGTACGCCGATGATACCCAGCTGTACCTTTCCCACCCCTAATCTTTCACCAGAGCTAGAGCAGCAAGTGTCATCCTGTTTAACAGCTGTCTCCCACTGGATGCACCATCGGCGTTTGAAGCTCAATATGTCCAAGACTGAGCTTCTTGTTTTCCCTCCTAAACCCACCCTTCACTATTCGTTTTCTATTTCTGTCAATAACATCTCTATCCAGCCAGTCCAGGAAGCCCGCAGTCTCGGTTTCATCTTCGACTCCTCTTTGTCGTTTATCCCCCAGATCCAGACTACAGCCAAAGTCTGTAGATTTTTTCTCTATAATATCACCAAAATCCGTCCATATCTCTCAGCTTCTACCGCAAAAACACTGGTCCATGCCCTAGTGGTCTCATGACTAGACTACTGTAACCTCCTCTTGGCAGGGCTTCCTCTCTCTCACCTCCACCCATTAATTTCTGTTCAGCATTCAGCTGCACGCATTATTTCACTCGCTCGCCGTTATGATCATGTCTCCCCTCTGTTGTCCTCCCATCACTGGCTCCCTTTTCCTTTCCGCATCAGGTACAAACTTTTGCTACTCACCTTTAAAGCCCTGCATGGGCTGGCCCCTCTTTATTTAACTGATCTTCTCTCTCCCTACATCCCTACTCTCACTCTCCGCTCTGGTAGCCAAAGTCTCCTCTCTCAACCCAGGATTTTCTCTGCCCCATCCCGGATCCGTCCCTTCTCCCTTGCTGCCCCTCATTCCTGGAACCTTCTTCCTCTGCATGCACGGCTCATCACTTCCCTAACCAGCTTTAAGGCTGAGCTGAAAACCATATTGTTTAGGGAAGCGTTCTCGGGGAATTTGTGATTGTCATCTGGCTGTCTGATAATGTTTGATGTGATGTGATCTGCTTTTATATGTGATGTTTTTAATTTGTCTTTTCTTTTCTACATGGTAATTTTATCTATTTCTCTATTTAATTGTTATTATCTTAGAGTGTAAGCCTTGGGCAGGCTTTTATATACTCCTTAATTTTACCAACTTTGTACAGTGCTGTGTATAATTACAGTGCTCTAGAGATAAAGTTTAATAATAATAATAACATTTATGAGTTTTTAAAAGTCTTTAGGAACATTTTGCTACACTTTTGTATGTGACTTAGTTACATTGTAAAACACCATTTTCTTGTTCTGCCTGAATAAGAATTTATACTTGAGAATATAAATAAATTAAATATACATTTATTGTTTGATTTTACTTTCTTTTGTTAGATTTATAATAAAAAGGGCAATTAAAATATGTCAAAATATGTCATATTTGGATTTTAATTGAACAGCAACCTCATTCTTCAGCTGCCTCTCAGGACATCTGTAATGTATGGCACATGAACCTAGAAGCTCTTCCAGATTGGCTGATTCTCATAACAGAAAAGGTAGGTTATTTAGGGCTGTCTGTTTAATTAAAAGCAAAGTAGTTGGTTTTCCCAAGCAGGCTCAAGTGACTGTATTTTAGAAATAAACCATTCCTTTTATGCTGCCTTTGGAGTTACCTAACCATGTAGGACATGTGGTTAGAAATGAGTGAAAGAAAACAGGGATTGAGCCCAGACCTAGAATCACAAAAACAAAGAGTTAGGAGGGACTGCAAGAGCTATCTAGTCCAGCCCCACCCCATATGCTACCACGCAAGAAATAAACAACTGAAGCACTCACAAAAGATAGCCATCAAACCACTGCTCCTCTGGAGCAGCAGAAAATAAGCTCAAGCCATCTTCTATTTGACATCCTTTCAGGATCTTAAATATGGCAATTATATCTACTTCCTCTCTCAGTCTTCTGTTCTCCAAGCTAAACATACCTAGATGTATAGTTTTTTTGTGGGTTTTCTGGGCTGTATGGCCATGTTCTAGAAGAGTTTATTCCTGACGTTTTGTCAGCATCTGTGGCTGGCATCTTCAGAGAATACTGCATGGAAGTGAGTGGTTATATATACAGTGTAAACTGTGTGACTCTGGGTAAGGAGGAGTGATTCCCATGTTAATCTGTGTATTGTTCACTTCTTGGTGGCAGGGCCTCAGGATGGGAGGATATGCAAAGGAAATTAGCATCTGCTTAATTAGTGATCATTGTCTGCTGGGAAAGCCCCTGACCCTGGGTGGTTTCTCATTTGCATTTGCTGAATCCTGATTTTGCTATTTCGCAAGACTGGTAGCCACATTTTGTATACTTTAAGGGTTTCTTCTTTCCTGATGAAGCTGTTCAAGTGTTTGTAGATTTCAGTGGCTTCCCTGTGCATTCTGACTTGATAGTTGTTGGCATGGTCCAGAATTTCAGAATTTCATGTGTGCTTTTTATCAAGTCAAGTGTCATCCATCCTATATTTGTGCATGTCATTTTTTTAAAAATAATTTGTGGCCTAAATATAATACCTAACATTCATCCCTACTGAAATTCGTTTTGTTACTTTTTGATGAGCTCTCCAGTCTATTCAGGTAATTTTGAAACTTGCTTCTGTCCTCTGGGCTACCCTCTTAATTTGTTAGTCTGGAACATCAGTATGCAAATGGATCCTGTAGCACCTTTGAGACTAACTGTGTGAAAGAAGTTGTAGCATAAGCTTTTGTAGGCTTGATCTACTTCCTCTCTCTGTGCATCTGAGGAAGTAGACCTGGGCTTCAATCGGATGGCCGGGTTGGAGCAGCCTTTGGCCGTTCCAGCTGCGAGTGTCCCCTGAGTGGCACAAGACTGCAGCAACTAGATGCTGCGGTCCCAAAGCCAGCCTCCACCGCACTTCAGAACAGATCTCCAGCGAGGAGTGCTTTTTTTACATTCCTGCATCTGGGTTTGGAGCACCACAGCGCAGCTTTGGTCCAATCAGAGGGTATTTACCTGTCCAAACTATTTGCGGGATCATGTCCTCCCATATAATCTACTCTGTGCCCTCAGGTCCTCTGGGAGGAATTTATTGGTGACCCAGACAACCTTTTCGGCAGCTGCTCACAGACTATGGAACAGCCTGTTGGATGAGATCTGTCATAATACAAGCCTGGACTGTTTTAAGAATGCTGCCAAGACGGCTTTCTTCCAACAGGCCTTTCTGGAATAATTCAGCCACCCATTCAGTAGACTACTATGTACGTAGCCTATTGATTTTCCCACACCTCATCCTCCGGTATATTTCTTTTCATTTGTTTTAATTAATCTTTTTAGTATGAATTTTTAACATAACTGTAATTTGATTAGTATTTTAAAGGAGGGGGGAAGAACATGGGACTATTGTTCTTCTTCTTGGCTTTACTTCGCGAACGAAGATTCAGGAAGGACTCATCCGTGCTTTCTACAAGCGCGTTGATGACGTTGGATGTATCCTTTGAGCCTGTGCAATGGATTTTTCTGGTGGAGCGCAGCATGCACAGAACTGGCCTCACCCTTTAAACCAGAGGTTTGATTGCTGAGGCCTTGACAAGCATGGACGGTGGCAGCGAGGTCCTCGGGTCATAGGTTTGATTAGAGTTTCCTTCTCTTAGATGGTTGACCTCACAGGGTTAGACGAGCACCATCTGCCCGCGTTTGGGATTAGAGTTTTCCTTCTCCTAGGATGGTTGCCATAAGGCTAGAGAGCCTTTCCTGCCCTTTGGCGCTCTTGGTCAGACCCTTCGGTTGTGACCTGTCTGGCATGGGAGGCCCTGCCGGTGGCTATTATACCACCGCCAGCATAGCTCACAACTTCATTAGGGTACGCAAGCCTCTCCCCTACACAATCAGAGCATAGCTGGAGGGGAATAGGAGGCCGGAAGATGACAGTTAAGGAGGGAGGAGCCTCTTCCTTCAGGTTATCCCTGGTGGAGCTGGGTCTGCCTGATCACTCCCTCTCAGGCCGAAAGATGACAGTTTAGGAGGGAGGAGCCTCTTTCTTCAGGCTAGCCCTGGTGGAGCTGGGCCTGCTGGGACTATTGTATATTGTTATTTTAATATGTTTTGACTGTTTTACTGTAAGCCACCTCAGTCCTAATCGGAGTAGGTGGTATATAAATAAAAGTTGTTTATTATTATTATTACAGTGTGCCTGTGTCATACGCGGGTGCACTTTATGCATATGCTGAAAGCTGCGCAGCAAGGACGGGGTGGCGCGTCACATAGGGACTAATGTGGCGTGCCGCCGCGTGCACGAGCCCCATTCATTTAAATGGGGCTCAAGCATACGCATAATTTGCTTTACGTGGGGGAGTCCGGAATGGATCCCCCGCATAAAGCAAGGGCGCACTGTATTCATCTAAACACCACACCTCTGGATCAGCCCAAAAGCAGCACTTTTGGCCCATCTGTTTGGGGCTGAAGTGTAGGAAGGCTTATGCCTTTTGAAATGTTTGTAATAAATCTGTTATTATAGGACATCTTCTGTTGACTTATCTAATGCAAAATGTATATTAGTGCATACAAGTTTATGTAAAATTGTGCTGCTTGATAACTATAGTCTTTTGCACAGCTAGGCTTCCAGTGAGATCCAGGTAGATTCCACATAGGATTATAGTGTACAAAACAGTTTGAAGGCTGCTCTTACATTTTCCAAATGCCCTTAGAGTATCTAGTAATTAGTGTAAACCTACAGAGTACTTATGTATATTAATGAACATTTTGAAGTGTTTATGTTAGACAGGTAACATTCAATCATTTTCAAAAATTACTATTCTCCCAGCAACTTTAAAAATACTTATTTTTATTTATGTGCATCTTCAATCATAAAATGTGTCAATGTTTTCCTGTTATGTGCTAAGATAACATTTGCATAACAGTTTTTTATCTTCTGAATAACAAAGAAGGCATTGTTTTTCTTCTTCCTCATTATCCATAGGCACAATGGACAACTGGAAGATTGAACTGCCCATTCTGTGGGGCCCGTCTGGGGGCCTTTAACTTTGTCAATAATACGAAATGCTCCTGTGGCTGGTTTACAAATATCCATCTTTGCAAGAGGCGAACTGATTGCCAGATAATTTCTTCTGTTTTGTCTCAAATATCACAACTGAAGCACTTGTCACTTTGTACAGTTCAGTGTGATTTCAACAAGAAAATGCAACAGAGTATGGAGGGTGGAACTTTTGGTGCTAAAAATCAAGGACTTTCAAACATGGCAAAAACTAATGATGGCATGGGAAGATTAATGGAGGCACTTTGCCTGGAGGTGAAAACAAGCAAAAAATTACACTTCAGAGTGACTAATCCAAAAACAAGCTATTCAGTTTCACTGGCTATGAATGACAGACACCCTGTAAAAGCTTTTCATAGAAAATCACAGAGTTTGGACTTGAACTTCAGAGGGAGGCTTCTCTTGCTGCCTGCTTTATGCGGAACTTCAGCAACCAAGAAATCTACTTTCTCCAGGCAACAGGAAACTCGGCCTTCTAACTCCAAGGGTTACTCACAATTAAAGTCCAGTGGAACATGTAATTATTTTCACTTCCCACTTAAAGCAGATGCAGGTGCGCTTCCAAAGAATTTTTCAGTTACTTCCTACAGGGTATTAGCACAAGAGGAGACTAGATTTACTCCACACTTAGCAATTTCCAAAAACTACCCTGAGAGATCTGACACTGATCAGCAGCTGTTCTGGTCTTCATCAGAAACAGAAAGGACTACAGAAGAAGATTCTGCACAAGGATACATCACACCTCTTGGCCTTCTTCAGCCCTTGAGAACTGTTGATCAAAAGTTGAACAAGAGAAAAAGAAAGCTATTCAACAGTTTGAGGAAAAAGCAAAGAAATCAAGAAAGGTGGCTGCAAAACCAGGTATACATTTTCTGATTTAATTTCATGCAGAAACTTTTGCAATTAACAAGAGGAGTTTGAGAAAATTATATCATATTAACAATAATTTCTGAATATAACCTTCAGGATTTTATTTATTTATTTAGGTATTTATTTAGGTATTTATATCCCGCCCTTCAGCCCTAATGGCTCTCAGGGCGGCTTACAATAATTATTTTTAATCAGACGGTTCCCTGCCCTCAGGCTTACAATCTAAAAGACACGAAACAAAAGGAGAAAGGAATGGTGGAGGGAAAGGGGATGAGGTCCAGTGGTTCTTCTCTCCCTCTGAGAACTACAGTGGACCCTTGGTATCTGCTGAGGTTTGGTTCCAAGACCCCCTGTGGATACCAAAATCCATGATGCTCAAGTCCCATTAAATCCAATGGCGTGGTAAAATGGTATCCCTTATAAGAAATGGCAAAATCAAGGTTTGCTTTTTGGAATTTATTTTAAAAAATATTTTCAAGCTGTGGATGCTTCTATCCATGAATAAAGAATCTGTGGATATAGAGGGCCAACTATATACAGGCAAGTTATGGCACTTTAGAGTTTGACTCATTTTGTTTTCCATGGCCTGTTACAGACTGCCAAAATAAAGCTGCTTCGGGTCTCTTTGGAGGTATGCTATTTAAATAATGCATGGGTGCTACGAGTCCGGAGGTCGCGCCAAAGCCACACTCCATTCCTAAGCACTGGAGTGCAGCTTTGGTGCAGCTTCCGGATTCTTAGGATGCATGCATCATTTGAACAGCATACCTCCAAAGAGACCCGAAGCAGCTTTATTTTGGCAGTCTGTAACAGGCCATGTTCAGCACTTCTATTTCTGTAGTGTAGCAGCCTCTAAGGTACAGCAATGGCTATAACTGTGGTATCTCCATTCAGATATTGCATCAAACCATAGATAGTGTAAACCATGGCTTTCAAGGCAGCTTTGAACAATGTTTTTTATTCTGACTTCTTGGTTGACTGAAATCCATGGTTTGTCAATTTGGACATCATGCCAATTCCATAGCTAGGTTAGCTTTGATGCAATGTCTCCGTGGAATCATTGGCTGGAAGATTATCTTCCCAAGGCTTTCACATTTGCTATGAAGTACACTATAATTTTTTAAATCGAAAATCGGAGAAGAAATGTGTTTATGCATATTTTAATTCACGTGTTTTCTCAGAGCAACAAAGCAGAGTTTTCCAGCCTTCAGATATTTGGACCAAAGCTCTAGCCAATATTACCAGTGATCATGGATTCTGGGAGTTTGTGGTAAACATCTGAAGAGTCCATAATTGGTTTAAAGCATGAGTAAAACCTTCAGTCCAAGGTTTTGGTAGCAGGAAGAAAGGACGTGTTCTTCAGTTTCAGTTAGATAATCTTAGGGATCATGAAGACTGGCCCAAAAGAGCCATGCACAGCCATTCCATCACCGATCACATGGGGGCCATAGCAACTACATGTACTGAGCCCCGATCCAGGTTACCTCTGCACTCCTCAACCCAGCTGCCAGCAAGGAGCAGCTTTTTGCTGCTCCTTTTTGTGCCAGCTCTTCCAGGTTGAGACAGGCTTGGGTGGCTTCCAGCCATGTTGGAGCCATGTGTCATATAAACACCATGCCCCAACGCAGCTCAAAGCTGAGGAGTCATTTTGTACATTACAAGAGGTTTGCCAGGCCTTAACCTTAGTGTCAGGCTTATTGCTTAGCTCAGTGCTATTCACAATAGTAGTTCATGCATCCATCCATCCCCAAACAATTTGCTGCCAGTCCTTGGCAAGTTTCCAGGAAAGAAAAAACATTGCAGCCAATGGGCACAAATATTATGCTGGTCTCTGGTACAATGGGAAAAATGCTAGTTCCTCACATCAGATAGCTTGAGATGCACTGGCATACAGTTTCCCAGCAATAACAGTCTGTTATTGCTATGCTTTGTGGTAATACACAGATAGCACATATGCTAAATGTTTACATGAAAGTGCACAATTATAGTCACAGATTTTTTTAAAAAATAGACCCAATTGTTCCTACAGACCTTTACATGAGAAAATTGCAATGTATGACTTGGGTGACCCATAAACCCAAGAAAGTTGTTTCCAAGGTCTCAACTTGTTAAAGTGTTCTGTGTTGGAGCACTCTAGGTGCTGTACCTGTGCACCAACTACTTTTTGACATCCATGCTTTTCTTTTTCTGTGATTCTTGTTTTTGCAATAGCAAGTTACAAAGGGCATATGCAGCTGAATAGAGGATTGATAAGGGACACATGTTGCTCACAGTTTGGGTTGATAAACTGTGTGAAAGGGGGGGGATGATCATTAATGGGGTTTAATATTCCTTTTCCGCACATGCTGTGGAACAATTCTAAAGAATTTTGAAATTGCTACTTTTGGAAGCTCTTCTGCACTTGGTAGTGAAGTTATACTCTTTCTCTATATTCCTGTTTTGGGAATCTGTAGTTATGTTCAGATGGACATGTCTCTGTATAGAATGCCATTATTATTATTATTATTATTATTATTATTATTATTATTATTATATTATTATTATTATTGGGTGTGTTGGTGATTTGAGGATGCCCTTCTGTTTTCATCTAGAATGCAAATTTATGGTTAGAATGGTGCATCTTTCCATTTCTTTTTCTTAAGTCTTCCACAGATTGGCTCCATTCTACTTGGCATGAAAAATTACTTTTAGAATTGGCTTCTGTGCAGACTGCATTTGCTGCAGCTTTCCACTTTCTTTCTTCAGCATGTTTTCACAAGTAATCATGTACATTGGAACATTGCACAGCTTTTAAAACAGGCAGTACAGACTTGCATCCACATTCCTTTCAGCTTCCATTTTACCAATTCTCCTTGAGCTTCACATCCTAGAATATATTTCAATTGCTAGTGCTTATGTTATCTCACACCCTTTGAATATAAAAAGGAGATTTCTAAAAATGTATTTCCATATTATTTATAATGAATGCAATGTTGTAACACTCTTCTCTCAAACAGTAACATGTATTGTCAATTATTAGCACAGAATGCACATGTGAATTTTGTGTGACACACCAAAGCATTATGACTCAAGTTTGTTATACTGTATTTTTGCAGATATATTTTTTTGTTACTAGTATTTCTTTATAAGGAGATGCCCCAGTAGGAATGTAATACAGAAGTTGGATTCTTTTTAACAGAAGGGGGCACCAGATTTCCTCTAGATACAATAATGCAGCTCTGTAAACATTTTTATGAATGAACATGGTGTGATGCAGTATGTTATGATATTTGCTTTCTTATTTACATTTGAAAGGATTCTCAGTTATATACAATAATGTTCCAGTATGATAAAAACAGGAAAATAAAATCACAAAAGGAGCAAAAATATCCATGCTAGGCATAAATTTCTATAAAAGCTGACCAAATGTCCAAATTTAAGTTCATTTATAGATTATGTCTACCTAGATATTATTCTTGCAAATAGCGTTAGATCTTCTATCCATAGGAGGTGGGAAATTATCTTACTGGTAAGAAAGTATGATTTTTTTAAAGCAGTCAAAAGGGCTTGAAAAATCCACTTCTGTTGGCTATTCGTTAATTTCCAAGAAACATAAATAATTCAAAAGAGCATACAAATCCTTGAATATGAAGGAACTTTCCAACATCAGTCTTACTTGTGTGATTACTTCCTCCCAAAATGTAGCTACTATGGGACAACTCCAAAACATATGTATTAAGGGAGCATTAGTAGTATTACATCTCCAACAATATTCTGATTTAGAAAGCCCATTCTTAAATGGTCCGAAACACACAAAAGAGCAATGTTTGCTGTATAAGATATAATCAGAAATGTATAGCCATACTAGTTATAGATGTTAAAACTGATGACCATTCATTCCATTGTATTCCATTCTTGCTGTAAACCTCACATATCATATTTATTTATAGACTAGACATTTTTCTATAAAAAGTGTTGGTTTGTATACTTGCTGCTGCATACCTTTAAGTTGTTTCCAATTTATGGTAACCCTAAGACAAATTCTTATAGGGTTTCCTTGGCATGTTTCTTCAGAGGAGGTTTGCCATTGCAATCCTTTGAGGCTGAGAGTGTGTGACATGCTTAAGGTCTCCCAGTGAGTTTCCATGGATGAGTCTGAATTTGAACCTCATCATCCAGTGTCCTAGTCCAATGCTCAAACCATTACAGCACTCTGGCCCTCAGCTTGTATATACAGTGCTGTCAGCGCAACTGCTGGGGTCCAACAACCACTGTCAGCAACTCAAACGAGTCCTGGAGTTAAATTGGACCCTTGTAGCAGAGCTGGCAATTTCCAGAAGCTGAAGCGTGACTCCAAAGTCCAATTGGGATGACAGCAATTGGATGTCTTCCAGGAACTGCAGCAATGCAGGAACCTCCGGGGACACACAGCAAACCGATGCTGTAGCTTCTTCTGATAAACCACCAGAGAAACAAAGTCCCCAAAGTGCTCTTTATTCACAGTGCTATAATACAAAAGCAGATCTCTACAACTGCAAAACATACCAATCCAACTCCTACTTCAAACCCACAAGCTATCCCTTGCAACCCCTGGGTTTATATAGTCTGCAGACCATGTGGTCTCCCAAACCCAGTGAGCCCATGAACTGTCACGACTTAACATGGACATCGCTGCTTTTAGTGAAGTTCGTCTCCACGAGCAAGGCAGCCTTAAAGAACACGGTGCCGGCTACACACTCTACTGGTCTGGCAAACCCAAAACTGAAAAACATCTTTCAGGTGTAGGCTTCATGATCAAAAACTCCATTGCCTGCTAACTCAAAACCTTGCCAACAGGACACTCTGATCACATTATCTGCTTACGCCTCCCACATGTTGCTCTCTTCAATATATATGCCCCAACTATGCAAGCCGACCCTGCAGAGAAAGACAAATTCTACTCAAACCTACACCACCTTATACAGAAAGTCCCTGCAGAAGACAAAATCATTATCCTTGGTGACTTCAATGCCAGAGTAGGAAAGAACTTCGAAGCCTGGAAAGGTGTTTTAGGCAAGCATGGTGTTGGAAACTGTAATGATAACGGATGTCTCCTGCTAGAGTTTTGTGCAGAACAGCAGCTGACTATTACAAACACCATCTTTCAGCAGAAAGATAGCTTGAAGACAACCTGGATGCATCCCCGATCCAAACACTGGCACCTCTTTGACTATATCCTAGTGTGCCAGAGAAATATTTGCGATGTCCGTCATACCTGAGTGATGCCCAGTGCAGAATGTCAAACAGATCATCACCTCGTAAGATGCAAACTAAGGCACGTTACAGACAGGCATAAGGGACGTCCTCAGGATGTCCTAGGTTTAAAAAGGGGTGTCACTTCTTGACGCCCCCAAGCCTAATACGTCCTGAGGACATACAAGATGGCGGTGCCCCATCTACATGGGGGCCGCCATGATGGTGTCGCAAACGCGCCGCCTCCAAACGAGGTGGTGCGGACATGATGCTGTCACGCCGTGCGAGGGAACTTAGTGCGCCCTTTCATTGGCGGAGGAAGGAGCTCCGAAACGGAGCTCATTCCTGGTCTTGCGTCGCTGGGCGCAGCCTTTACATGGCTGCGCCCAGCGACGCAAGGGAGAAAGGGGCCAAGCAGCCCCTTTCTCCTCCTCCACACCGCCACGGGGTGTCCTTGGGGCTTGAAGCCCCTAGGACATCCCTTTCCAGGCCTCAGGGAAGTGGCCTTTTGCTGCTTCCCCACGGCCTGGAAAGCGGCGGATCGGGGCCTCAGCGGCTGCCGCTCTAACCACTGAGGCCCCGATCTGGCGGAGAAAGGGGCAAGTGCAGGCTGACGCTTTTCAGCGGTCTGTAACGTGCCTAAATCTTCATTTTAAGTTAAAACCTAAGAGGGGTGGCATCCTAAAGAGGAGACGCCAAGGCAACAATCTCCAACAAGCTGCCATAAGAGACAACTTCCAGGCAAATTTGCAAACAAAACTTGAAGACCATCCTGTAGACTCTTCTCCTACAGTGCTTTGGCAACATATCAAAAACAGCATCTTGCAATCTGCGGAAGAATCCTTAGGGTTCTCCCTCAAGAAAAACCAAGACTGGTTTGATGAAAACAACCAAGAGATCCAGGAGCTGTTGGCAAAGAAGAGAACTGCTCACCAGGCACACCTCACCCAGCCATCCTGCCATGTAAAAAAAGCAGCCTTTCACCTTGCATGTAGACAACTCCAACAAAAACTCTGAGACATTCAGAACAAGTGTTGGATCAATTTAGCATAAAAGACACAACGTTGTGCAGATCTGGGTGATTCCAGAGGATTTTACGAAGTTCTTAAAGCAGTGTTTGGACCTACATATCGGATCCAAAGCTCCCTATACAGTACAGATGGTCAAACACTAATCACAGATAAAGCTTCCATTCTGAACCGATGGGCTGAACATTTCCAAAGCCTCTTTAGTGCCAACTGAGTAGTCCAAGACTCAGCTATTCAACATATGACACAACAACCGATGAAGGAGGAATTGGACATAGCTTCCACTTTGGAAGAAACCGTTAAGGCCATACAGCAGATGAAAAATGGCAAGGCTGCTGGGATTGATGGAATTCCACCTGAAGCTTGGAAACATGGAGGTCATGTACTCCATGCTAAACTCCACGAGCTCCTTGTGAGTTGCTGGGGAAAAGGCGAACTGCCATCAGATCTCCGAGATGCAGTCATCATCACCCTGTACAAGAAAAAAGGAGCAAAATCGGATTGCTCAAACTATCAAGGTATAACACTGCTCTCTATTGCTGGAAAAATCCTTGCAAGGATTCTGCTGAACAGATTAGTCCCTGCTATTGCAGAAGAACTTCTCCCTGAAAGCCAATGTGGCTTTAGAGCTAATAGGAGCACTACACACATGGTATTTGCCCTTAGACAACTGCAAGAGAAATGTAGAGAGCAAAACAAAGGACTCTATGTAACATTTGTCGACCTCACCAATGCCTTTGACACTGTGAGTAGAAAAGGTCTGTGGCAAATCCTGGAACGACTAGGATGCCCCCTCCAAATTCCTCAAAATGATCATCCTGCTACATGAAGGCCAGCAAGGTCAAGTCAGATATGGCGATGCTCTCTCGGAGCCCTTTCTAATAACTAATGGTGTGAAAGAAGGTTGTGTTCTCGCTCCAACTCTATTTACAATCTTCTTCAGCATGATGCTCCAAAGGGCTAAGGCAGATCTCAAAGAAGAAGACGGCATTTATATATGCTACTGTACTGATGGTAGCCTGTTTAACTTAAGCCGCCTGAGGGCCTGCACTAAGATTCTAAACTATCTAGTCCGTGAGCTGCTTTTTGCTGATGATGCTGCCCTCGTTGCCCATACAGAAGCAGCTCTGCAGTGCCTAACATCTTGTTTTGCACCAGCTGCAGAGCTCTTTGGACTGGAAGCCAGTCTGAAGAAAACGGAAGTTCTCTACCAGCCGGCACTTCAGGAAGAACACTACCATCCCCACATCACTGTAGGCACATCTGTGCTTAAGTCCGTCCAGCAGTTCACCTACCTGGGAAGCATCATCTCCTCAGATGCCAAGATTGATAAAGAGATCGATCACAGACTGGCAAAGGCATATAGTGCATTCGGAAGGCTTCACAAAAGAGTCTGGAGTAACAAACACTTGAGGTGAAGCACAAAAATCAGAGTGTATAGAGCCATTGTACTGTCTATTCTCCTCTACGGGTCTGAAACATGGGTCACCTATCGCCAGCACCTACGACTCCTTGAACGCTTTAATCAACGCTGTTTATGCACAATTCTAAATATACACTGGACTGACTATGTGACAAATGTTGCTGTCCTTGAGCAAGCAGGGATCACCAGCATTGAGGCGATGCTATTGAGGATGCAGCTGCGCTGGGCAGGACACGTTTCTAGGATGAAGGACCATCGCCTCCCAAAAATAGTATTCTACGGTGAACTCGCCACGGGTCAGCGTAAGAGGTGCGCCCCAAAGAAGAGATACAAGGGCTCCCTGAAACAACATCTCAGGCTTGGCCAAATTGATCACCAACAATGGTCCGCCCTGGCCTCGCATCGGGAGGCATGGAGACGCACTATCCACGATGCTGCAGCCTTTTTCGAAAGCTCACGGCGAACGAGTCTCGAAGAGAAACGACAACGCAGAAAGAACCACAACCTGGAAACATCACCCAAGGAGACTTTCTGCTGTGCTTTCTGCAACCGGACCTGTTTGTCCCGGATTGGCCTTTTTAGTCACCAACACGCTTATACAAAGCGCGGGATGAGTCCTTCCTGAATCTTCGTTCGCGAAGCAAAGCCAGAGAGAGACTAGATACCATCTACATTCTTTCAGATTTTCTAAACAACCGTGCATACAAAATACTTTAAAATGAAAATGTGCATTCATTAAAGACTAAGGCCTGTATGTATATGAAGCATAGGGCCTGTACAGATAGGCCAAAATAAAGCTGTTTTGGGTCACTTTGGAGGTATGCTGTTTAAATGGCACATACATCTTAAGAGGCCAGAAGCAGCACCAAAGCTGTACTCCAGTCCTTAGGACTGGAGTGCAGCTTTGGTGCAGCTTCCAACCTCTTAGTACACATGAATCATTTAAATAGCATACCTTCAAAGTAACCCAAAGCAGCTTTATTTTGGCCTGTCTGTTCAGGCCCATAGCTGATAACTATACAGATTCCTCAGTAATCCAAGCTGAAATGTCAATGTGCTTACTACAGCCTGCAAATACTAAAAAGAACATTTGGCAGTCTTGCTCAGTGAGTAAATATTAACTTTTATTGACTGAAGTACTCAAGACTGTGTACATGCTCTGCTCCAAGTAGTTTCTGATTTTAATTAAAACCAAAAATAAAAGGATGTGCCCCATAATCACTAGTGGAAAATGGGCCTGGTAAACCAGCTCAATGAATGCAAAAAACAAAGGGGTGTGGAGTCAGAGTAGGTGACATTTATTATGCAAGAACACCAAGTTAGAAGTGTGATATTCTTTTTACTGGAAGAACAACATTTTCCTCTCTCTTGAGTGTGAGAAAGTTAGTAAAGAGATGGCTCAGCAGTTGCCTGTAAGACATGAGCCTGAAGAGTTACTTCCATGTCTGTTAGAAATCACAGGGAATGAAGAGGTGCAACCAGCAAGCATTGGCTTTAGTACAATGTTACCAATAGATGCAGCTGCAGAATGCAGACTGCCTCAACATTCATTATGACATTTCAGGGGATCCTGGAATTCAAGTCTTTGCTCTGAGGAATGAAAATAGATATTTGTTACATAACTATGTTTACAAAATGTTTTTGTTCCCAATTTAAACCCATGAGACTAGAAATTTAAAGGGAGATATTTGAAGGTGTGTTTGTTCAAGCAGCAATACCAGTCAGACTACTAGTGGAGGTAGGTTTAATCACTCAGTCTAGACTAGAGTCCCTGAATTCTTTCAGGTGCCTTTATCCTACAGTCATATATATGTTGACTCTGAAGTAAATCGCATTGGATTGCTTGATACTTCCTCTGAGTGAGTATCATTGTGTATAAGATTGAAAATCTTACTGTGTAGATAACAGATCAGTAACATTTTTAGTCCTAACTAAAGCAGACCCATTAAATCAATGGGCTTTATCTTTGTGTTGACTTATCACCAGTATTTGATTGAATGGGTTTACTCAATTTGTGACTTACCAACAGGATGCCAATTTGTGTCTTTCACCTGAAATTAGAATTAAACTTTTATGTTGATTTAAACAATATGTGAGCCTGAGCATAAGAAGGCTGAAGATCTATAACAGTACCTGAAGGGATCTTGTAGCCCCTTTGAGACTAACTGTGCAAACGATATTGTAGCATAAGCTTTTGTAGGCTGGTTCTGCTTTCTCAGATGTATCTGACATATCTTATTGTAGCTTAATGAACAATTTCTTTTCCACATTTAGTCTCCAAGATGCTACAAGATCCCTTCCCATACTCATATCACAGACTAACACAGCTATGTCTCTGAATTTCCCAGCAGAGAAGGGTGCCGAGCATCCTGATGTCGGGTAGCTCCGCCTGCAAAGGCTCCTGGAGGCAGGACAAAAATTCAAACAGAGGCCCGGGGCCCGGCCCCGCCTCCATGGGCGGAGCGACCCCCAGAGACCTCAGTCTTCTTCCTGCCTAGCTCCTGGTAGGACGCATCATCTCAGCTTCTCCTTTCATTGGCTCCCCCAGACTTGGCCTGGCTATATATAAACTTACTTCTGCGTTCCTCTCTCCCTTTTCTCTTTAAAAAAAAATAAAAAAATCAAAAAAAGCCCATTCCTTCTTCCTTTCCCTCCTTTCCTCCGCTCTGCCTTTATCGTTCCCCCATGGCCAGCGAGGAGAGGCAAGGCCAGCGGCGAGCGGGCTCCCACTCAGCCGGGCAAGCCCCGTCTTTTGCCGGAACGTCGCCCAGAGGCTGCTTGCCTCGGATGGAGGAAAGAAGAAGTGAGAGCCCGGGCCGCACCGGCCCGGAGGGAGACCCCTCACGCCCGCTGCAGGGCACGGGCACCACAGCGCGACATTGCCAGGGGTGGAGGCTGAGAGCCCTTACCCCTACAGCCACCCAGGGGGGGGGGCAACGGATGACCAGGGGAAGAGGTTAAGCCAACCCCCTGCCCAGCGTTGCTCGCGGCTCTGGGGCCGTCCCCAAGGGAGCTGGGGACCACAGACACCGTCTGGCGCTCCCCCACAATAGAGTGACGGCGGTGCTGCCCGCTGGGCCACGCCTGGCGGAGCACAAGCTGGGGCGCCGGCCCCGTTGGTTCCTTCCGCGTCCTCCCCCCCTCCTCGGATGCCGGGCCCTTTCCTTCCTCTAGGCCCCTCCACAGCCGGAGGCTCAGCGGCCGAGCCCGCAGGCGGCGCAAACGCCCGTTCGGTCCATCCCCAATGGGGGTGTTCCCTTGGGTCACTCTCGCCCCCAGGGGTGGTTTTGGGTTGAGAGGGCCCAACACCTGGCACCCGCGGGCGTCAACTGTCGCGCGGTCGGGCCATCGGGGCGGAGCCACATGACCGAGATGGTGGGGGCCGCCATCTTGGCCATACGACGGGGATGGTGGCCGCCATCTTGTTGACCCCGAAGTGGGGTCAAGAGGCCATGCGGTGTGGTCCTCGACGGGTGGGGGGGCATGCCATGTTAGGGGCCGACCAGAAGTTGGGGCTGCGAGGCCATGGCGGCGGCAATGGGGGGCCGCAGTGCTGGCAGACGGGCGTGGGGGCCGCGAGTCGGTGGCCAATATAGCCAGGACCATGGCTTCCCTCCTGGGCCGGAGTTGTGGGGGGGGGGCGGGGGGGGGAGGGTTGGGATGCGCAGTTGGGGGGGGGGTGGGGGTCGGGGAGTGGGGGGTGGTTTGGCCGCTCCTCCTCCAATTCGTTGGCGCGCTATCATCACGGTCCCCTCGAGAGTACATTCGTCCCAAGGGACCTTCAGACAAAGCCCCCTGACTCTCCCAGTTCCAGCCCAGGCGCCAGATCCGGGGATAACAGGGACGAACGGGGTTCACAGTCCGGACTCAGACTCCGATCAGATCTCAGTCCTATCCACGCCCCCAGCCAGAGGGCCCGATAATTGCAGCCCAATCCAACAAGCGAGTTTCGATCGTCCTCACCCCCTGCCTCGGCAGGACAGGGTCCCCCGGCCAGCATAGACTCTGCTGCCGGGGGTGTGGGGGGGGTGCGGGGAATCTGAAGAGGGGAGCTTGCCTCTCCCAGGATGAGGAGACTCGACCAGTGACGCCTCCCAGGTTCTTCGCGTGGGTGACTCTCAAGCCGGAGGACAGCCAACACTAATAAAGAAAACAATCAAAACCCGGGCATGCGGCGTGCATTGCCGGAACCGTTGAGGGGGAGTGGGGGGGGGGGTGGGGGTGGGGGGGGGGGGGGTGTGGGGGGTGGGGGGGGGGGGGGGGGGGGGGGGGGGAGGGGGGGGGGGTGGGGGGGGGTGGGGGGGGGGGTCCCCTCTGCCGGCCTGCTCTGTACTTCGGATCCTCCCAGGGGTTGAGAAGGATCGTTTTCCGGCCCCCAGTCAAGTGCCACGGGTTCAATGAACGGCCCATGCACATTCGACATCATGATTCAGATTGTGAGGGACGAATGGAAGACAAAACCGGGGTGGGTACAGCCTCTAGACCCACACAACGCAATTTCGGAAGCGGACAATCCTTCGAGGCGTTGAGGTCATGGGTAGTCTTCAGGGTCCCCCTAGTGGGTGGGGAGGGGGGGGGGTGCTGGGGGCCGTTGTCTGCGCCGGCCCGCGTTGGGGTCTTTTCTTTCTTCGACAGGTGGGGGTTTTTGGAGGGGTTCATCAGGTGGCGAGGACACGCTGGTATAAACCGCTGAAGACCGAAGGGCCGAGGGTTGGGGTTCGCGGTGTCAGGTAGGAAGGCACACGAAGCCACGGGGTGGGGTGCGGTAGCCATCAGGGCAGCCACGTTACAGCCTCTCTAAGGGCGATGCGCAGCCTGTGGCACTACAGGGGGCCAGAGGAGTGGCGTGCTGAGCTGCTGCCCCCGGTCAGACAACAAGATCCGACAAACCATCAATAAATCACCAGTCTTTGGCTCTCGGGGCAGATGCCACCCTGGACTGTGTACAACAGTGCGCAGGGCCCAGGCGGCGCACTAGCAGTGCACGACAGCTATGGCGCAAAATTGGCAAGGTGGACAACAAAACTTGGCGCGTTTACCTCCTCGCCTCTGTCTTAGGGACTAACTGTGTTCTGCGAATCCCCGAACCAGTGCGGATAGAGGCAAGGAAAGGAGAAAGTGGAAGAAGCCTTTGCCCTCGGCAAAAAGATGAAAAGACGACGAGAGGGAAGGGAGCGGCGTTGTGTCAGGAACCGGGGGTGTAGACGCGGTCGGCCTTCCTTTCGAGGTCGAGGGGGGCACGGTCCTGTCGGGTCGGTGCCCCGGGGGTGGGTGTTGGTCAGATCGTCGGAGACCGAGAGGGGAGTCCAGATCCACACCAATGGGAGGAGCGCCAGATGGGGGGTGGAGGGCTGCGGGAAGGTTCAAGCAAGCGAAAGTAAGTGGCTGGGCGGGCGCCGCCGCGGGGGGTTGCGTCGGGGAGGCCCAAAAGAGGGAGGGAGGTGGCGTCGCAAACCTCCGACCTCTAAAAATCGAACAGTCATGACGTGCCGGGGGGGGGGGGGGGGGGGGGGTGGGGGGGGGGGGAGGGGGGTTGGGGGGGTGGCCGTGGGGGGGGGGGGGGGGGGGGTGGCATGGGCGTGCGAGGGGGGTGGGGGTGAGGGGGAGGGTGGGGCCGGAGGCCGGTGGGGCCATAGGAGTGTGGCGCGGGTCGGGGGGAGGGTGAGGGTTGGTGGGAGGGATCCACGACGGACAAGTGGGTCCTCGACAGGGGGGGGCCATCCGCGGGGAGACAAGTAGAGTTTCATCGCATCGCCCCCAAACGTGTCATGCGCCTCTCCCAAGTCCAGCGGACCCAACAAACATCTGCCGTTCCTGCTGGTAAGCCTCGATGCGTCTACTCGCGATGTGCATGCATCGAACCGGTGCGCGATGCTCAGGAGAGGTCAAGGGTGTGACTGGGCGGGGTGTGCAGCTTGTCTTCTGGTAACGGGAAGAAAAACGGAACTTGGGGAGGGGCTTAGTCCTGAACTGCGAGCAGTCAAGGCCGCTGTTGTCCGAAGTAAAAAGTTCAGGATGGAAACCCTAAAGAATTCCGGTTCGGTGAACGCCGTTCGCCACAAAGACTTTCGTCTTCTCTAGACTAGGGGGCAGGAGTTGCCTATCTTTCAGTATTCTTTGAGTTTCAGCGGCCATCTCCGGTGTTTCCGTACGCTTCGATATGGGTGCGCCCTTGTGCAGGATACGGGCCCTCCCTGTCTTTGGGCTTTCTTTTCTTCGGGGCGCCGTCAGAATATTCCCAAGTGGCATGGGGGGGTGCCATGTCGGGCTGGGGGCCACTGGAGGATTGGCGGGACGGTCTCCATGTTCACTCCTTACTGGACGACCTGCGGGGTGGCTGATCAGGGCCCCTTCGGGGAGGAGGGTCTGGGCAGAGGCCATCGGGGGGGGGGTGGGACAGGGGGGGTGGGGGACGGGGGGGGGGGGGGTGTGGGGCTGGATGGGTGGTTGGGGGGGGGTGGGGGGGGGGGGGGGGGGGGGGGGGGGGGGGGGGGGGGGGGGGGGGGGGGGGGGGGGGGGGGGGGTGGGGGTGGCGGTGGGGGGCGGTGGGGGGGTGTGGAGCCAGTGGGAGGGGGGCGGTGTGTTCAGTCCTCTGGAGGGGGGTCTGGAGAAGAGTCTCCATTCACCCAGTCAACGATCATCCACCTAGGAGCCCTAATGACACAAAGTCGGGGACGGTCCGCCTCCCCCCGACCGGATCTGTCCATCTGGAGGGTCAACACTGCAGGTGCTACGAGTCATCTCTTACAGCCTCCGGTTGTACGTACTCGCTCACCTACAGGGTCTGATGATCGCAGCGATCGAGTGGCCTACCTTGGGCGAGATTCCACGCCAGCCCTCCAGTGGCTTCTTCTGCACACAAAAGGTCATTGCGCTGAAAGCCATGGCAAGATATTAGTGCCAACAGCGTTCGCCAGTCCCTCAGGTGGTGGATACCCAACAGTCTTCAAGGTCGCCCATTTGGGACGACCGAAAAGTCCAGATCACCACAGATGCCGAGCCTTCGGGGCTGGGGGGCACACTGCGAGACCACACCTGGCCCAGGGACGGTGGAGCCGGAAGAACTTCACACAGCATCATTGGCTGAACTTCGAGCGGGTCCGCTAGCCCGCCAGTCAATCCGTCACAATCATTCCTCGTGCGTACAGACAACATCACCCGCCAAGGCATACATAAACCGTCAGGCGGCACAAGATCACGGTCTCTCATGACGGAAGCGCAGTTCCGTCTATCGTGGGCAGAGGCCAATCTGTTGGTCCCTAGAGGCCGAACACTGCAGGGGCAGCTCACAACCACAGCAGATTGGCTGGTCGGAACGACTAGTACCAGGGGAGATGTAGCCTTCACCCGGAAGTCTTCCAGTCCATAGTAGAGACGATGGGCCTCTCCGATCCTGGGACCTGTTCGCGTCTCCTGCCACGCCAAGACTCCCAGTTTCTTCCTCAAGGTTCAAGAACCCGAGGGGCAGAAAATTCGACGCCCTAAACTGCAGCTGGCCAGGGGCCTCCTATAACCTGTCCCTTCCAGTTCCGCTACTGTCACGCCTTTGTCCAAGATTCGAACGACGGATGAGGTCACCTCATAGCGCGCCGGCCGAGCGTCCTGGTTCTCGGAGATTCCAGCCAGTCAACAGAGTTTTCCCCTTTCCAGCCAGACAGCCTCTGGCCCGGTCAGATACATGACCAGATCCCACCTGGCTTCACTTCAACGCGTGGAAAGTGAGAGGGACATGCTAACCGTAGGCTACGCCTCTGAGGTGATCGAGTCCATCCTGAATCGAGGCGCCCTACCACCATGAAGATCTAGGAGTGAGTAACAGAAACACCAATCACCTTCAGGCAGCGTTTAAGAGATGGTGTGAAATAGGGAAAAAAGAAGGACATTCATCAACATGCTTGGGCTACAATACTCCAATTTCTCCAATAACGGCTTTGGCACAGGGCCTCGATCCCAATCACAATAAATACCAGATAGGTGTCAAGAAACAGACCTGCAGCTGGCACTTCAGGCAAACTGCCAGCATAACGACAGCCACTTCGATACAACAGGACCATCCGCACATTAGTGAGATATCCTCACGGGATGAAAATGGTTTCCACACAAACAAGCGCCCCCCAAGACAAGCACCGATTCCCATCTTGGGACCTACACAAATTTCTTCTTAGTCTAGCCGTACGGTAACAGCACATTCGAGCCGCTGAGGGAGGCGTCTCTCAAGTTCCTCACCCTCGGGAAGACGCTCATCCTTACAGCGCTCACATCGGCCCGCAGAGTATCAGAGATCGGGGCGCTGTCGGTGATAAAAGAGCTCTGCATCATTAGACCGTATTCCGTTTATTGAGGCCTAGCCGACCTTCATCCCCAAGGTTAATCAATTTTCCACTCATCCCAGGACAGATCGTCTTGCCCCTTTCTGTCCTCGACCAACCGGTGAGTTAGACAGGGCCTGGCATACCTTGGACGTGCGCAGAGCCATAAAAATATACCTACAGAGAATGCGACCTCAAAATCAGAATCACTTTTTGTCTCCTTCCAACCGCGATCCAAGGGCAAAAAGTTATCATCGTCGACGCTGTCAAGATGGATCAGCTTTGCATCCTCCTGAGCTACAAGGTCAGGAACCTACCCCCCGCCAGACGGCATCTTGGCACATCCACCAGAAGTGCATCCCCCGGTGGCTGCTTTCTCACATAACGCACCCCTGGCAGAGATCTGCCAGACGGCCACCTGGAAAACTCCCTCCACGTTTGCCAGACACTACAAGCTCGAACATATTCCAGTCGGCTGAGCGGGCCTTTGGCCGCAGGGTTCTTCAACAAGTAGTGCCGACTCCACCAAGGCATCAGGCCCTCCTGGTTGGGTCAGACTTTTGTAATCCCAACATCAGGATGCTCGGCACCCTTCTCTGCTGGGAAATGGTACGTTGTACTTACCTGAGAGACGTCCCTTTCCAGCAGAGGAGTCCGGGCTCCTCCCACCCTGTTACCTGCAGACGCCTAAGGGTCAGGGTCGGGCAACACTGTTTTTCTCCTTCTTTCTCTCCCTCTGAGCTTCAGGCCTCTGCCTTCTAGTTGCCAAGTCTGGTCACAATGCATTTCAGATTAAACCAGTCGCTGGCTGGTCACTGACTGCGGTCTCTGGTCGCGCTCCACCCATGGGGCGGGCCGGGCCCGGCCTCTGTTTGAATTTTTGTCCTGCTCCAGAAGCCTTTGCAGGCGGAGCTACCCGACATCAGGATGCCGGACCTTCTCCTGCTGGAAAGGGACGTCCTCAGGTAAGTACTAACTACCATTCTGTATACACGCCCTGAAATAGTGATGGTGGTTGACTCTATATGTAAGAAGGGAAACACACCAAGTAGAAATATTGGAGTAGCAGGGGCTGATAATAGCATAGTTTTTCTAAACACCTCTGTGTAATACAGTGGTACCCGGATCGAATACGAAATACCAAGTTCCGAAATTTTCGGGATACGAAAAAATCCCATAGGAAAACATTGTTCCGGTTACGAATGTTTTTGTTCGGGTTACGAAAAAACTTTTGGTCTTTTTCGGCTTTTTCGCACGGAATCGCGGCTTTTTCCCCATTATGCGCCTATGCAATTCGGCTTACGAAGCTTTTCGGGTTACGAAGGTGCCACGGAACGAATTAATTTCGTAAACCCGAGGCACCAACTGTACTTTATTTCCTGTAACTTCAGAGCAACCAAATATTCCCAGATATTCCCAATTGATTATTTTATTTGCATATTAACATATGTGTTTTATATCGTTCTATCTATACAGTGTACAAAACGATATACTTTCGAACAGAAGACGTGTCATGAATAGCAATAAAACAGAGTTAGATTATTAGTAAATGTTTTGTCATGATGACTCTTTAGTCCTTCGAGCATGTGTAACTGCCAAAAAAAGAGAGGCAAATCCATTTTAATTGCCTGCTTTTGAAAATTATTTTGGCCATACTTGTATATGTCACAAAGACATGTCATGTTTGCAGAGGCAAACAAATATTTTTTAAACTTATTTGTGAATTGATAGATCTGTATTAGCACAAGTAATATGGACGAGATAATAGGGAAGAAATCTCATTTGCTAATTTGAAATAAGAGATTTGACTTTTTTTAAAAAAAAATGCAATTGTTACAAACAGGTTAGAATTTTTTTATAAACAGGTTTGTCTATTAATTCATTTCCCTGAGTGCTATGCTGTCTTTTGTCAGGATACTGTATTTTCAGCTCCAGAACTACAATAGTGTGTATGTAGTGTGTGCCTCAAATTGGTGTCTTACAGAAGCATGTGGCCTATGACAGGTCTCCTACTTAAAAGACAAGAAATGCACATTAGTGCATTTCCCCACAAACATGGATAGTGGCTTCTGTCAATGATAGCAGTGCCATAATTGCAGTTAAAAGATTCAGCAAGCATCTATGGAAAACAGTTGGGGGGACCTTTCTGGGCTTTTGTGACTAGACAGAAATTTAAATTCTTTGCTTAAAGGAAAACATTATATTCTTTTTCATTAGGGAAGAAATGAAAGTAATAAACAACCAATGATACCTGTATTACAATGAAAAGCACCATATTCAATCTAAAGTGTTTCATACTTAGAATTTGTGTCACTCCTAATAAAATAAAAAAATGAGTTGTGGACTGAAGTTTCCCAGTGTGGGGCCCATGTTTGCGTCTAGACACTCACTGGTGTCCCCCAAGATCCCTTCCCCATCCTAAATTCAACTTTTATTTTATTTTATTTATATTTTAATAATTAAATTAATCCTAGAATAAGGGTACTGGAGGTAGCAGCGAGTGAATACTCTTTAGGGATGTAGATGTGAGCACCTGCAGCACAGGTTCTCTTCCCTTTGCAGGACAACACCCAGGCTGCCTGCTAAAACTGACTGTTCTTCCCCCTGCAACAACAGCAAAAGGGAAAGGAAAGATCCTTTCTTCTTCTGGTCCATCTGGTTAGTTTGAGAAAAGATTCCAGTGCAATTTGTATGTGTTGTGGAGATAAAGATAACTGGGAGTGACTGATGGTGCCAAGGAAGCGTGGGATATCTGTGTGGACTTGTGTGATGGATTTTGTTGTGTCTGTAAATGAATGGGGAATGTATGGTACATATGCATAAAAAAGGAGCTTAGATGTAATGTGTTAAGTGCATGTGTTTTGGGAGGGATCTGAGAGGAAGGGGTGGAAAAAGCAGTATCTTGTATGTTTACCCTCTAATATTTTTTTCAGAAGTAATTTCAAGGTGATACTAAGCAAAGATAGAGAGAAGATGAGCAAAATTGGTCATTAGAGAGGCCTGTATCTCCAATTTAGGGACAAGTTAGTTGTCTTAATCCTCATGTGCTTTGCCCTTTGTGAATGGATCCTCATAACAGCCATTCTGGAATGACACTTCCTCAAAATTCTAGATATGCACAGGCCAAAAGCTCTGAGAACCTCGTCTGCTGTAGAGCTTTAAAAAAGCAAAACAGGTATTGCCCTTACATAAAAGTTCCCTGCCACTAAATAACCTAATGAGACAATGTTGTGGAGTGGTTGAGCACTGGACAACAACTCGGGAGACCAGGGTTCTATTCTTCATCTTCTCAGCACGCAAACCCACTGGGTGACCTCTTAGCCCCAGAAGAAGCCTGTGATAGGTCATTTTAGGGTCACATCTGAAGTCTTGATGAGAAATCTGTACTTGGGACAAGAGGCTCTTGTTAGAATAGAATAGGAGAAACAGAATGGTTCCTAGTTGACAAAAGGACCAGGCAAGGCTGCATCCTATCATTCCTATTTGTTCAATTTGTATGCAGAAATATCGGTTTAGACTCAGGAGAAGAAGGAAAAAGAAACATCAACAATCTTAAGAGATGCAGATTATTATTATAATTATTAAGCTTTATAATAAAGTGCTGTAAATGTACACAGTGCTTTACATACAATCAATTAAAAAAGAAAATGACACTATACAGTCAGACAAAATCACAGGCTTGGAAAAATAATTAAAGAAGTCAAAGAAGAAAGTGCAAAGGCAGGCTAATGCTAAACATAAAGAAAACAAAAATAAATATCATTGAGCAGCTACATAAATTCTGGCCTAGACATGAGGAAATGGGGCAGCTAACAAGGCAATGCGATTTTAGGCTGCATCAATAGAAGTATAGTGTCTAGATCAAGGGAAGTCATAGTGCCACTATATTCTGCTCTGGTCAGGCCCCCCCTAATATTGTGTCCAGTTCTGGGCACCAACAATTCAAAAAGCATTGAGAAACTGGAGCATGTCCAAAGGAGGGCGACTAAAATGGTGAAAGTCTGGAAACCTTGCCTATGAGGAACGACTCAGGGAGCTGGGGATGTTTAGCCTGGAGAAATGAAGGTTAAGAGGTGATATGATAGCCTGTTTAAATATTTGAAGGATGTCATATGAAGAGGGAGCAAGCTTGTTTTCTGCTGCTCCAGAGACTAGGACCCGGAGCATGGATGCAAACTAGGAACAGGAAAAGATTCCACCTCAACATTAAGAGGAACTTCCTGACAGTAAGGGCTGTTCGACAGTGGAACACACTTCCTCGGAGTGTAGTGGAGTCTCCTTCCTTGGGGTCTTCAAGCAGAGGCTGGATGGCATCTGTCGGGGATGCTTTGATTGTGATTTCCGTGCATGGGGGGTTGGACTGGATGGCCCTTGATGAGTCTATTTAACCACTCAATAACGATGCTATGGATTCTTAATGGAATAAGTTCTTATACCTTGGATCAAACACTGATCAGAATGGCAATTGCAGTCAAGAAGTCAGAAGAAGACTAGAAATGGGAAGGGTGGCTATGAAAGAACTAGCAAGATTCTAAAGAGTAAAGACATACAACTGGGCACTCAAGTTAGAATCATCCACACTATTGTATGCCCATCACCATGTACAGATGTGAGATCTAGACAGTGAAGAAGGTGGATAGGAAGAAAATCAACTCATTTGAGATGTAGTGCTGGAAGAGAGTGCTGAGGATACTGTGGACAGCCAAAAGGACAAACAAATGGGTCCTTGAACAGATAAAGCCAGAGCTCTCCCTGGAAGCCAAGTCCTGTTACAGACTGCCAAAATAAAGCTGCTTCGGGTCTCTTTGGAGGTATGCTGTTTAAATTATGCATGGGTCCTAAGAGTCTGGAGGTCGCGCCAAAGCCACACTCCGTTCCTAAGCACTGGAGTGCAGCTTTGGTGCAGCTTCTGGATTCTTATGATGCATGCATCATTTAAACAGCATACCTCCAAAGAGACCCAAAGCAGCTTTATTTTGGCAGTCTGTAACAGGCCAAGATGACTAAATTGAGGCTGTCATACTTCAGCCACATCATGAGAAGGCAGGACTCATTAGAAAAGACAATAATGCTAGGAAAAGTGGAGGGAAGTGGAAAGAGAGGGAGACGGCACACTAGATAGATAGACTTAATCAAGGACGACACAGTCCTGAATTTGCAGGACCTGGGCAGAGCAGGATAGTGGGGTTTGGAGATGTCTCTTCCTGTTGAGTGTGTGTTATATAGATGAAGGATTTATTTAGGGGACAGTGCTATAGTGTTATATGAAGAGATGTTCTAAAAGGTCTGCCCATCATTTTAAAAAATGGAAACCCTTAAGGGGACTAGAAAAGGAAAAGGGAGTTGAAAGCTAGATCACATGAGTGTACAAGGTTTTTTTTCTCTCAGTCATTAAGTTAGCGACTGAAGCAATGAAAAACATTTACTCATAAGCAGTAGCACAGAGTTATACTCTTTTTAACACAACCATGCATACAAAGCTTAATCTTTGTGTTGTGGAGCTCAATAAATCTATGATCTATTAACAGAAGATAGTTTTTAGAAAGGAGCCCTTAATGTTGTCTCCGATTTTTACATAAAAGTAGTATTCTGCATTAACTGCAGCACTGTTACATCTCTAACTACCAGTACCATCACTCCCACAACTGTAAAGACTGAAAGAGAATCAGAAAAATTGCAATCTATACCATTAAGTGTTTGTCTGTCTTTGTTATACTGTACAAATCCAAAATGCTAATCACAAAATCACCAAACTTGTTATATAAAAGAGAAAGAGAGAGAGAAGGGGTAAAGGGAAGATTGTTGCAATCCTACATATATTTATTAAGTAAATTTCACAGACATTAGGGTACATTTTCTGAGTTAAAAGACACTGCATGGTATTACTGTGTATCACAAACAGCACATGTGCATGCATCTCTAGTGATCTAAGTCTCAACTGGAAACAATTATTACAGTCTGCCATGTACATTCATCCATATAAGATAATGGGATAGCTAATTGCACCCCAGAGATTTTCCCTGTGCTAGTTTGTGATCCTCAAGCTTTACCATCAGCTGTGTTACCCTACTTTAGCATAAAAATCTCATGCCAAAATAAGTCAGTCTGAAAGGTATTACTAATTCTGTGATAGTGTTGCATCCCACCAGAATCTTGGTTCTTTTCAGAAATAGCATCATTTTAAACATTATTTAGTTGTCATTCGGGCCACAATTACAACTAGTTTATTTTAAACAAGTCAGCCTCATAACTATGATTTGAAATCAACTTTCTTTGAAACTAACCACATTTAATGTTATGTACAGACTGAGAGTCCAAATGAATGGACCAGCTCCCATTACATGAAAATGCAAGCACAGCCTTTTCTCGGTGTGAAGTATGGAAGTCCAAACTTGTGTTTCATTTATTAAGTGCTTTTAACTATATCAGTTTATTCTGATGAGCAATACATCTCTGTGGCAAACAATGGTGCAGTTTTTACTCTGCCAATGTACACATGAACATGAACAAACGTGATAGTTTAACACATTTTCTACCAAGAACAGGAGTTAAAGTATCATATTAATAATTTGTTACTTCACACAAGCATGACTTAACAAATAATAATAATAATAATAATAATAATAATAATAATAATGTTGGTATCTGCTTGACACAGAAATGCACTGTTTGACCTTGAACAAATCACTCTCTTAGCCTCAGAGGATGGCAAAGGCAAATTTCTGAACAAATTTTACCAAGAAAATTCTATGATAGATTTACATTAGGTTTACCACAATTGAAACCACCAAGTTTATAAATGTTTGTTGGAAACAACTAAATTTGATATTAATGACATTCCAGTTAATCATAAGATATAGTCAGCCCGCACCATACGCAGGCTTCCCTTACACAGCTTTCAGCTTATGCTGAAGCCGCAGTACAATTAAATGAATGGCACACACGCCTGTGGTGCCTGCACCACACTACATGCACACGACCCATTGTTTTCAATGGGGTGTGAACATACGCAGTTTTCCCCTTATGCAAGGGGGAGGTCTGGAATGGATCCCCTGTGTAAGAGGAGGGCTGACTGTAGTTCTTTGCAATTTAACCAGTGGAAAACAGCTCTAGCATCAATATCCAAAATCTTTTTAGACCCAAAACTACCACTGCAGCTTTTAATAAAGAAACTGTCTACTTCAACTAAATGTTGATAGTATAATGCAGATGTTTCCTTTTGGCATATGACATGACATGTGGTGGCCTCTTTTGGTTAGAGGCATTGCGATGCATTACTTTTGTATTAGAAAAATCCTTCACGTCGATACACGCTTATGGTCTATATAGTGGACCCTTGTTATACGCTGAGGGTTGGTTCCCAGATCCCCCATGTATAACAAAATCTGTGTATGCTCAAGTCCCATTAAATATAATGAGATAGCAAAATGGTGTCCCTTATAAAAAAATAGAAAATCAAGGTTTGATATTTGAAATTTGTACTTTTTTGAACATTTTCAAACCGTGTATACTTGAATCCGTGTATAAAAAAATCTGTGTATAAGAAGGGCCAGCTGTATTAGGTTATGGATATACAAGTTATATTACATTATATCACATCCCATCTTTCTATCAACATTGGAATCCAAGGGAGCTCATGGGGTAAATTATAAACATAGTACAGTTAAAACAGTGACAGCAAAAAAGTTTTTTTTAAATGTTTAAAGCAACTGTCTTGTTAAACCACCATTATGTGAAATCTAATGATTGGATTCTGCATGCTTTTATGTTGCAAAATGACTTATACCCCAAGGTTATAAAGTTAAAACATTCTTCATCTATTTCAGTGTCCCTATCTTACCACTTTAGCTACACATAAAAATCTATCTTATAGCTGCCAAATTCAGAAAATGTATTTTTGGAGATATATTCGACTTATATTAATGTACATGCCTATCCCACGTGTATTTCTTATATACATCCCATCCCTTTTTCCTTCCCCCTCCCCTCTCTGTTTCTCTTCAATTTCTTTTCTTTGTAGTCATACCTTAAACATCCAGTTTTAAAAAGCATGTTGGGGTGAGGAGAGGGGTTGATCAAAAGAAAAGATCATTCTTGTTCATACTTGCTTCTGTAAGAAAATAGAAATTACCTACACATTTTGAAATTCCTTGTTTTTAGAATTATGAGTATCCTCCCCCCCACCCCCACCTTGACTGGGCTAAAAGCTTTTGTATTGATTGTGATAGTTGGGAACCATCTGATAAATTATTAATTTAGCTTCATTTGGCAGGTATGAGTTTTCAGTTGATCTCTTGAAAGACTATGCACATTCTGTCATGGAGCTAGTATCTTCATTTTAAAGGTACAATAGAATGAATGAATATTTTATGTAAATGAATATTGACTAAGAAAAAGGAGTAATCTCAAACCAAAACTGCTTACTTGCAGAATAGCAAATGTTTCGTCCAATTGCACTCATAATTCCCTATGTTTCTTCACTAGACCAATGTCTGCTGTCAGTAATGGAGTGGATGAGGGTGAACAAACTAAACTTAATCCAGACAAACCAGAGGTGTTCCTTGTCAATTAGAAGGCAGATCAGGGAATAGGGATTCAGCCCGTGCTAGATGGGGTTATGCTGCCTCTGAAGTTTAAAGAGTTTATCAAATGGGAGGAATTTCTCTTAAATTTGAACGAAAAGAAAGTGGGGCCAGAACGCATTCACTTAAAGTCGCTAGTTTTGCACAATTATGTGAATACGCATTGCATTCGAACTGGCTCCCCATTGCCCAAAAATAGCATGCCATTGCCCGAATTTGCGTGTGGCAGTCTGTCACAAAATAACGTGAAACCACATGATTGCGTTCGGACTGACTTCCCATTGCCCAAATTTGTGTGTAGTGGGTTATCACGCAATAACGTTAAACCTCATGATTGTGTTCAGATTGCCATTGGATTATACTTCCAATTCCCCTTGTTTGATAAACTCCTAAAATTTGCAGCTTGGGTGTGCTCTTGGACTCGGATCTCAGCCTGGATGGCCAGGTTTCAGCTGTGGCTAGGAATGCATTTGCACAGTTAAAACTAGTGTGCAAGATGTGCTCATTCCTTGAGAAGTCAAGTCTGGCCACAGTGACGTGCCTTTATTACATCTCATGTAGACTACTGTAACATGCTCTGCATGGGGTTGCCTTTGGAAAAGTCAGCCAGTGGGTTCCATGGCCAAGTGGAGAATCAAACCCTGATCACCAGAGTTGTACTCCAGTGCTTAAACCACTACACTACATTGGCTCTTAAATCTTAGATACATTGTATTGTTTATTATTTTAAAAAAATAAGCATCTTACTCTACAAATCATAACAATCCCGTTACTCTCAGAAATATTTTTGAGAAACTGATAATTTTGAGAAACTCAAAATTATGCTGTTATACTGTTTTCCTAGGTGGCAATAGTTACACTCCACCAGTAGCTACTATTCTGCTGTTCAAGTCCTTGTATCATCCTCTTTTTTTCTTCATTGACCTTTATGGTTTATTTCTGTTTTTCAGAATGTGCTTTCTGAAAGACAGAAAAGAAAGAAACCCTAAGAGAAAACTGGAAGGAGATGTATTCACAACACAGTTATTTTTAAAATGTAAAAATAACAATAATATTAAGAAAACTACTAACTAAAAAATGCTAACCTTTAAATGCTTCTAAGAACTCGATGTGAAACATTTCTCTCTGTTCATGGCTGTTCTTATTGGGCAGTGGTAACACTTCCATGTCAACAAAAGCTTTTTGCTTTTGTTGGCTAGAAGAGTTGTTTCACATACCATGGTACCTCATTGCAGAAGCCTAAATAGATATCTTTATATGGCACGTTACAGACTGCCCCTTTGGGGCGGCTTGTACCTGCCCCTTTCCCCAATTGATTGGGGCCTTAGCTGCCACAGTGGCAGCCCTGAGGCCCCGATCCACCGCTTTTCCAGGCCGCGGGATGAGGCTAAAGGCCGCTTCCCGCCACCTGTAAAAGGCGTGTCCTTGGGGCTTCAAGCCCCAAGAACACCCCGACAGCGGTGGGGAAAAGAGAAAGGGGCCGCTCAGCCCCTTTCTCTTTTGTGTCACTGGTGCAGCCATGTAAAGGCTGCGCCAGCGACACAAATTAAGGAAGGAGCTCCATTTCGGAGCTCCTTCCTGCACCGTGGAAAGGGCACCACATGCGCCCTTCCGCGGCACCAGGACGTCATGTCCGCGCCGCCCTGTTTGGCCCCGCAGCACGGTCGTGACGTCCTAATGGCGGTGCCTGCCCATGTAGAATGGGCGCCACCATTTTGTACGTACTGTGTACATACTAGGGTTGGGAGCATCTGGAAGAGACGCCCCCAGGCAACCATAGTACGTACACAGTACGTACTAAAAGGCCCTTCTGGAAAGAGCCTAAGATACCTTTATACCGCTTTCAAAATTTTCTTCTCCTTCACAATTGTCTTTGGTATCCATATCACTATCAAGCTCTGATACTCTGATTCCTCCATCCTCCCTGATGATTTATCTTGTCTTGGTCTTTGCCTTTGTGTTTTGTTTTGTTTTTCATTTCCCTTCCCTTTTAGATTCTGTACTCTGCAAGTCATTTACACCTCCTCTTTCATCACTCATCCATTCATTCTTTTGCCACCTCTACCTTCCCTGTGTGTCTGTCTACTTCTTCTCCTTTTTTTAAAAAAACTTTCATCTCATCCTTATGTTTTCATTACCTCTCCCTTACGTCTTCACCCTTCAGGTCTTCCTTCCTACTCATGCTGCACCATGAGGCAACATTTCAGCAATGCAAGCTTCCTGTTTCTGCTTCTCCCTATCTACCTCCTCTGCTTATTGTTGTCATCATGTGTTTGTTGCTGCTATTCTACCCACCATTTGCTCACTGAATGTTACTTTTAGGTAACCATGCACAGAACTGCAGGCATAGAACTTTATCATACAAATGTGTTCTCCTACTAAAATAACATTGTTTTCAGAAACACTCTGCAATCAAAATTTTTCTCTTTCCTATCATAGAATAGAATCATAGAATCATAGAGTTGGAAGCGACCGCAAGGGCCATCCAGTCCAACCCCCTGCCATGCAGGAAATCACAATCAAAGCATCCCTGACAGATGGCCATCCATCCTCTGTTTAAAGACCTCTAAGGAAGGAGACTCCACTACACTCCGAGGAAGCGTGTTCCACTGTCGAACAGCCCTTACTGTCAGGAAGTTCCTCCTAATGTTGAGGTGGAATCTTTTTTCCTGCAGTTTGCATCCATTGCTCCGGGTCCTGTACTCTGGAGCAGCAGAAAACAAGCTAGCTCCCTCCTCAACATGACATCCCTTAAAGTATTTAAACAGGGCTATCATATCAACTCTTAACCTTCTCTTCTCCAGGCTAAACATCCCCAGTTCCCTAAGTCATTCCTCATAGGGCATGGTTTCCAGACCCTTCACCATTTTGGTCATCCTCCTTTGGACATGCTCCAGTTTCTCAATATCCCTTTTAAATTGTGGTGCCCAGAACTGGACACAATATTCCAGGTGGGGCCTGACCAAAGCAGAATAGAATGGCACTATTACTTCCCTTGATCTAGACACTATACTTCTATTGATGCAGCCTAAAATCACATTGGCCTTCTTAGCTGCTGCATCGCATTGTTGACTCATGTTCAATTTGTGGTCTACTTGTACTCCCAGATCCCTTTCACATGTAGTCTCATTCAGCCAGGTGTCACCTATCCTTTCCTCTCCCCCCCCCTATATTTTATTGTTGACTATGTTCATACAAGTGAGAAAAAAGGGAAAAAAGTTGTAATACATATATCCATATACAAACATACTCTCATAGTCATTTTTCATTGATTTACGTCACTTCCCCCCATCCCCCACCTGCTGAAAAATTGAACTCTGCATAAGTTAGATTTTCTTTTAACCAAGCAAACTAAAGTGAATTCTTAGTAATTTCTATGTTTTATTATCAACTATGTATGATTTGACATTTATCAAATGTTCCATTATCTTTGATTATTCTTTCCGTCAAACTATATACTATTATTTTTAAACCATCATAATTTCCACAACTGCATATTTAATGTATGTATTTTAAATAAAGGAAATATAATTACTAAAATATAGCTAGTACAGTCCTTCTATCAACACCTTTTGTTATCTACAGAAGACCACATAACACCTATCCTGAAAGATCTCCATTGGCTGCCTATTCGCTTCCGGGCCCAATACAAGGTGTTGGTAGTTACCTATAAAGCCCTAAATGGCTTGGGCCCAGGATACTTGGAGGACTGCCTCTCCCCATATAATCCGCCCCCCACACTCAGGTCAGCCGGGAAGAATTTGCTGTGGGTCCCAACTGCGCAATATGTGGTGACCTCGCAAAGGGCCTTTTCCATTTCGGCCCCAAAATTATGGAACAATCTTCCCGATGAGCTCCGTTCCACCGCCTCTCTGGATCTTTTTTAAAAGACTCTGAAGAACTTTTTCTTTTGCCAAGCTTTCCCCCCAGGAGATGTGACATCATGTTCTTTCCCCTATTTTGTAATTGATTTTTGTAAGGTTTTATGGTTCCTCAACTCAGCTGGCTGTGTAATTGTTTTTAATATGATATTTTTATATATTGTTTTTATTACTATGTATGCACTTGATGTTGGAATTTTAATCTGTACGCCACTTTGATCATTGCGGAAAAGCGGGATAAAAATAAAATCTATTATTATTATTATTATTATTATTATTATTATTATTATTATTTATTCATGATTTTTAACAAAATCGTACAGTTTTTTCCAGTCTTTATCCCAGTCTAGTGACCATTTGTTATTTCTTAACATTGTCATTTTGTCCAATTGAGCCATACTCATCCATTTTATTAACCAGTCTTGAATTGACGGTGTATTTTTGTCTTTCCATCATTGAGCAAGAAAGAGTCTAGCAGCAGTGTAAGCATATAGTAAAAATTTCAGGTGTTTTCTCTCTTGTTTTTCCTCTATAATATTTAGAAGACAGCTTTCTGGTTTAAATTTAACTGGGAATTGTAATATTTTTTGGATTACATCATGAACATTTTTCCAGAATTTGTTTACTATCGAACAAGTCCACCAAACATGATATAAGGTACCTAATTTGTCTTTGCATTTCCAGCAATTACCTAAAGTTTTGTTTTGTATTTTTGCCACTTTGTTAGGTGAATAGTGCCAAGGATATAGCACGGTGATAGCGAATCTTTTCGGTTCGCCATGCCCGGGGGAGCTTCCACCCTCCGGAGGTGAGGCTGTGTGCAGGGGCGGAGCTTACACCTTCCAGGGGCAGAGCCGCATGACGGGGGCAGAGCTTCAAGCCTCCAGGGGACGGGGCTTTCCCTCCTCCCTTTCCCGACCACCAGCTGTCTGAGAGACAGCTAGAAGTGGGGGGGGGGG
>NC_056523.1:295903954-295944150 GCF_019175285.1 Sceloporus undulatus | reverse complement strand
TTGACTTTTTGTGATTATGGCATTGCTCTCTAAATGTTCACAGACTCTCTGTTTAATGATCTGCTCTAGAATCTTTCCTGGTATTGATGTCAGACTAACTGGACGATAATTGTTGGGATCCTCCTTTTTTTCCCTTTTTGAAGATGGGGACAACGTTTGCCCTCCTCCAGTCTGCTGAGACTTCTCCTTTTCTCAGAGAGTTCTCAAAGATTATTGCCAATGGCTCCAATACTACATTTGCCAGTTCTTTTAATACCCTTGGATGTAGTTCATCTGGTCCTGGTGATTTATATTCTTTCAGATTAACCAGGTATTCCTATACTATCTCTTTACTTATTCTGTGCTAAAATTCTCCTATTCTGTCCTGTGCTCCATTATCTTCAGAACCTTTCTGGAATTGCCAACTTCATTGGTATTAACAGCTTATCACACACAGGATTTGGGACTGCCTTCCCACTGCCTCCTCCAAGACATTATCTCTTCCCGTTTTACTAGTTTGGCACACATGCCGACACATCCACAGATGCCACCCTCACAAAAATATAATGTGAATTGAAAACTATTTTAAGTTTTAAAAGGCCTTTTTTCCTTGCGAGAGGACAGCTTCCTTATTCAGGATAGACTTGATTAATTGTTGGCAGATGAAAGCCAGCAGCTAAAGTAGTGATTATTCTGCCAGCAATTAATCAAGTCTGAAGTTCAGCAACAAAAACATCAGAACAGCGATAATGAAATTTATTTATTTTTTAACTGTAAGACTCTTTCCCACTTACATTTCCAGGCATGTGTGTGTGTTTCTATGTGTGTGTGTTTCTAAGGCCTGTTACAGACAGCCAAAATAAAGCTGCTTCGAGTCACAGTGAAGGTATGGTGTTTCAATGATGCATGCATCCTAAGAGTCCAGAAGTCGCACCAAAGCCACGCTCCAGCCTGGAGCATGGCTTTGGTGTGGCTTCGGGACTCTTAAGACACATGCATCATTGAAACACCATACCTTCACTGTGACTCGAAGCAGCTTATTTTGGATTTCTGTAACAGGCCCTAAGTGAGTAAGACCAGAAGTGGGCTCACTTGGCTGCAAAAAAAGGCAGGTTGAGGCAAGCGACCAAACTTTTCCTTCTCACCCTTAGTTAATAATAATAATAATAGGATTTATTTATATACCGCCCAATCACTGGGAATCCAAGTGGTTTACAACAGAGGGGATAATAGTTCCCTGCCCTCAGGCTTACAATCTAAAAGACATGACACAAAAGGGGAAGGGAATGGTGAGGAGGGGAGGGGATCAGGTTCAGCATTCTTCTCTCCCTCTGAGGCCTGGACCAAGGCAGATGGACCGGAGGGAGGGCTCTTCTTCTTCAAGCTAGCCCTGATGGAGCTGGGCCAGTCTATTCTCTCCCTCATAGGCCGAAGGATGACAGTTGAGGGAAGAGCCTCTTTCTTCAGGCTAGCCTGAAGTTGGTGGGGAAGAGTCATTTGCCAAAGGATTTTTTTCTATAGAAGGAGGAAAACATTCAAAGGTTTCTCAGTTACCTTGCCAATTGAAAAAAATCAGATGGAAATGTTCACTCCTTCTCTTTTCCCTCTGATCCCTGGTAAGCGAAGGGCACCCACGTCACACTTGAAACACCTACGTCACACCCACTGGCTACCCAAAATCAGCATTAAAGTGGAATTAAATTATTGCCCTGCAAATGGCAGAACAGAAGAAGGAAAGGAGGTCAGTTTTTGCATTAATGAGAAGAAACACTTTCCAAACAGGCTTCCACTAGGAGAAGAACAGAAGAGGACTGACATCATATGATATACCCCAGCCAAAGACATATTATCCTGTCCTAGTTGCAATCTACTGTAATGTTTGATAAAAACTTAGTAATTAATCATTATTTTCTCTGTCAACATCTAACCAGGAACACATCTGCAGAGTGAACCACGAACCCAAAGTGCTTAAGAATTCAACTGTTTCTTCTTGCTTGTTGATGGTATGAGGCATGTTGCAGGCCACACTGTGTCACTGGAAAGCTGTGTTTTGCTTGTTTAATTAACATGCTTTGCAGGTTTTCATTACGAAACTATGAAATCCCATGCTGATCTTTTCTGAACCAGCAATTGATTTTGACATTTAGAAAGATTAGAAGAAATGTGCTATTACTGAGTTTACATATGTGGCAAGCATCTAAAACAACATTTAAATTTGATTAAGTAATTATTAATGAATAATAGAGTTTCTAACAGTGACATAAAATCACAGATATGAATGCTCATCTAAACTAGTTAAAGCAGTGCTTAAAATACCCTAGTTCCCAAGCTAACATATAAAGTGTTAGGCATCTTCGATCCATTGATTCCAGTGAGAGTAGTAAAATCCCTTAAATTTTTACTTTTAAAGGTTCAGGTAATTTTAGATTCAGCTGTGTTTTTAATGGTTTTTTGTTAGCTGTAAGAATAGTAACACTTCTTCATAGTCTCTGTGTCTATATAAGTGGGTTTTCACACCTGTGAAGAACTTCATCCAGAATATTATAGAACTGAGTATCTTGGTGGGAACCCCATCACCTCCAGCATGTCTATCCTAGCCTGTCAAGCTATCAAGGAGGACTCAAGCCTCCGCAGCCACCACTGCTGCTTTTGTTTTCAGGGTACCACAACCCCCTGAGGAAATGAATGGCGGCAGAGACAGGAACATGGAGGACTTAGGTCTTCACACCACATATACACACTGTCACTACTGCTTGCCTCTTTGGGGTACCACATCCCCTCAAGGAGAAGGTGGCAGTGGGTGGAATGTGTAGAATGTGTAGCCCTCCACCACCAATGTGGCAGACTTGGGTTTTTAACACACACACACACACACACACACACACACACACACACACACACACTGTTTTGTTGGTGGGGTATCAAAACAATATCCACAGTATGTGTCAAGTATGCCAGCTACGCACTGATGTTTGCATCATCTATACCCTCCAGCTAAGGCACCAATGCCAACCTGGTTGCTTTCTTTAGTTTTATCACAACTGATCTCTAGGCCATTTGAACCCATGGCTACTTTTCACTTTGAATGTGGTCTTCCTAGTGCCAGTCACATCTGCAAGATAGTCATGTGAACTCACTGTGCTTAGATGTGATTAACCTTAACACTTTTTTCCACTGTGAAAAGGTTATACTGAGTTGTGATGTTATCTTTCTGCCTAAGGCTGTCTTGCAGTTCCATCTTAATCAGGATATCATCTTACCTACCTTCTATCAACAGCCATCTTTGCCATTAGAGCACATTCCTGCCACTGCCACCTTCTCCTTGAGGGGATGTGGCACCCCAAAGAGGCAAGCAGTAGCAACAGTGTGTGTGTATGAAGAACTCAGTCCTCCATGTTCCTGCCTCCGCCACCACTTATTTTCTCAAGGGGCTGTGGTACCCTGAAAACAAAAGCAGCTTTATGTTGAGTGCACCTTTGCATTCTGATATACAAATAAACTGTTTATTATGGAGGTTCAAAACATAGTTAGCAGGTGTTGCCCAGAGGCTCCCCAAGTGGGTCATGGAAAACACAAGGCTTTCTTATGAACTTGCTAAAGGTCCTGTACCAAGTCCTGACTTTTCAGCAGCTTCATTTCAAGGTGTTTCCTTTCCAGACCTTTGTAAAGCAGCAACATAGTTGCAGATGACAACTTTGATAGAAAACTACAGATTAGATACCAGAGATAGAGCTAATGTTCCAGTTAGATTGCACACTCTTAGATTCTTCAGTGAGCTGACCCACCATCCTGTCGTAAGCTGTGGTAACCACCCATTTCTGTGAGGCACAGAGACCATGAAGAAGAAGGTTGGGTTGCTTATAAGTAACTGTGGTTCTTTGAGTGGTCATCTGAACCCTCACACAGACCCACCATCCCCACTTTCAATAGACTTTGAAACTGAGGGGTGAAGCATACAGGACAAAAGGAGTGACCACTTCCACCCTGATCGCTCCAGGACCGTCACGACTGGACACCGTGGTCCCAAAGCCAGCTGCTGCCACAGTCCCAAATGGGATACCAGCAGGAGGGACTTTTTGCCATTCCCTTTTCCCGGCAGCTTCAGGCTGCATTAGCTGGCCTAAGAGTGGCTTCCAGGAGGTTTGGGGGTGTGCATCGTATAAATGCTATGCTTCTGAAGCAACTGGAAGCCACTTTATTTGGCCTGTCTGATTCGGGCCTAGCTAGGATAGGCTTGCTAGATAGGGATGGAGGTTCCCTCCAAGCTATTCAGCTCTTGAATATTCTCAATGAGGTTCTAAGCAGATGCAAACCCATTCAAACAAACACAGTTACAGGTAAGCAACCAGTTTTGATTTTGAAAAATGTACAGTATTAGAAAAATTGCCAGAATTAAAGAACTGATCTGTTACGTTCTGACACAAACTAGCCATTCTTTTAGGAACCCTTTCACTATTGTATTTTTTAGCCTTTGGCATGCATTATCTTCAGTGATCTTTAGTGGATCAGAAGTCAGTTCTTAAATCTCATTATGGTAGGAGTAACACCCGTTTAGAATATTTGCTGCAGCACTGTCATTATTATCTATACTACGGAAGTCTTTACTCCTACCCTCTTCAAAAGAGCTATTTTCAATATTTGCCTAATCTTACTCAGTCATTATCCATGTGATTTTGCAGACAGATAAAATAAACAGGTCCAAGCAGTGATTCATTCTCCCTGGTTCTTAACTGCAGAAAAAATGCATCAACTAGAAAATCTCTTAAATTAGCTTGATAATCTGAATTTATTTGAGGAAACTTCCAGGGGAGATACAACTCTGTCAGATGGTTTTGCAACAGATTTTGACAGGAGCAAATTGGCACCTTTCATTATTTATATAAAAAATAAATTCAGATCTACATACATATAAACTATGGATATCATTTCTAGGTTTTAGTGAATTACTATATCATCAAACAAAATCCTTATTTGTTTTAAATCAGTCTGTCCACATATTCAATACCTAAATTATTTGAAAATGTAGAAAGAAGCCACCATAAAAAGCCAAAATAATTTTATTTGATCTTTGCTGAAGCTTGAGCATCTACAACCAGGATACTGTACCATTCTAAACTGGATTATTAAGGAATACTGAAAAAAATGTTGTGAACACTATATTATTTTTTAAACATGCTTGTATTATTCTTCTGAGCCTTAGCTGTAGCAAATGTACATATCTCTGTTCATCTGTAACAAACGTGTATCTGACAATCACTGCCACTATCTTCATGCAGTGTACTTACCTACCCTGGTGCTTCCTCACACAGAACTTGTGAATCGCTGAGGATGCATGTGTGTCTAAACATCTTTGGAAGGCTATTTACATGGGCCATTGCAGAATTTTGTGTATGTGTGTGTGTGGGGGGGGGATTCTACATCCCTGGGTGCTCATTGGGAACTGCATTCCCAAATGAGTGAAATAGGTGGTGAATTGGAAACCTGAATACATCAAAATATTGTTTAGTATTTTATAACAATTGAGGACAGCTTAAACATCTGTTTTGGATGAACTTTTGGAATTCTACTTCAATAATAATTAATTACATACCACAAGTACTTCAAGGATTATGGGGATATTGGGCCCGAACAGACAGGCCAAAATAAAGCTGCTTCTCGTCACTTTGGAGGTATGCTGTGTAAATGATGCATGCATCCTAAGAGTCCGAAAGTCCTAAGGACTGGAGCATTGCTTTGGCACAGCTTCTGGCCTCTTAAGATGCAAGTGTCATTTAAACAGCATACCTCCAAGGTGACCCAAAGCAGCTTTATTTTGGCCTCTCTGTTTGGGCCCATTGTCTCTTTTATAGTTTAATTTCAGCTTGGCTGTATATGTTTGTATTTTACTTTTATAAAATATAGAATAGGTTAATTTTAATGAATATGCATATATTTAGGAAGCTCAGTCATCAAGTACATCATATTGTTCATGTAACTTAATAATAATCTAAGTAGTTTGTTGGATGGAAAAAATGCCACTATCTACTATGCCAAATTCACATTCAACAAAATAAAGTAGACAAGTTTAGGTCATCTGAGTTGAGGAATCTGAAATGATTTGTCAGAAACTAATTTAATTTGGCATCAGCAAAACAAAGAAAGAAAGGAAAAGAAAGAAAACAGCAAAGTAGTCTTACCTATACTTCTTTCTCTTTTTCTTCAGAATAACAAGGCAAAAATAGCAATAGCAAAGAAAAAGAGGAATGAGAAACACAAGGAGATATTAATGGGAGAGGATGAAGAAGAGAACATTTAGGAATGGTTTTCATGTTTGTGAGATGGTATTCTGTGAAGGTTCAAGAAAAAAACCCCAATTATTAGCAATTTCAATTTCTAGTTGTTTCACAGCCCCTTCAGCAATTACCTAGTTACTATGTCTCTGGAACCAAAGCTAGGATTGCTCTGTTCACTGTTTGTCATTCTGTGTCTTTGATTTCTGAGAGTTGTGCTGATGAGTTGGGAATAGATGCAGAAAGACATGGTTCATACCCACCGTTCACGTAAAGAGATTATTTAGTGGCCTTGGACAATTTGTTCGCTTTCATCCTAACTGTACCATTTCCATTTCCACTACTGTGTCTCAGATGTCCTCCTTAGCAGCAGAGCTGGGAGATAACTATCAGAGCAGGGAGCAAGGTGTCCACAAGAGGTGAAAAATATATCCATTTATGCCCACAGGTAGTTCAGTGAGAGGTAGCATGAGCAATGTCTGTGCACAACTGAGGGGCTTTAAGCTGCACCTGCACATCAGCAGAACCTGATACAGAGCAGCTACTGGTTTTCACTGCCCTTCCAAATAGAACTGGGGATGAGGGTCTTGAAGTGTGAAGCAGGTAGTACACTATATAGTCTCAGTCATTGTCTTTGTTTATGAGACCTTGAGGTTCATTTTTGCAGTATCTGAACCAAGGAGGCAAAACTCATTGGAATATTTTGAGTCATTTCAATCTCTAGCACTCCTGAGTGGAATACCTTCCTTGTTGGTAATCCCATAGGATTTGTTAGTCTCTACTCCCTTCTCTTGAGGGTCATAAGTATCAACCAAAAGAAAATTAACTCCTGCTCTTCTTCACAGATTAAACAGAAATATCTCTTGAGTTGAACTCTGAGGCATAATTCTTTTTAATTAAAAAAATCTATTAGATGCCAGTCTATACTGTATTATGGTCCTTCTTTAAGGCATGTTATGAACAAATAGGAGATAACTAATAAGCAAGAGTCATGACTCTGCTCATCATTAATCTCAGGCATAAAAATCGGCACCTGCTTTGACCTAATAGCTTTCATCTGATAACACAAGATCTTCTGATTTTTGTGAATTTTTGAAGTTTTGGTTCTGACTTCACCCTCACATGGCTAATTTGACATTTTGCTCACTGCTGTAAAAAGTTAGCTTTGTTCAGTTTTTGCTGTGCTGAAAGGATTCAAAACTACATCACTTTATCCTTTCTGCCAGCTTGCTTTCTACCATCACACAGGACAGCCCTGCAGTAAAGGTCTACTAATATTGTAGCAGACATTTCTTCTGCGAGAAGATAATTTGTCATAAGAAAGCTAAGTGAACTCACTCACACGTACACATGATTTATACTGACGTGTAGGCCCACATTGTTTGTGTGATTTCCGTAATATACTCTGTAAAGTGTAAAATGGGCTAATAAAGTTTGAACTAAGCAGAAAGTAAATTGTATTATTCTTCAGCTGTTGAAGTGATTTTGTAAAATTCTAGACCAACCTAGAATTCTTCATCACATTGATTTTAATATTATCCCATAGAAAGAATTATACATTAAACCTGCAGCACAATGTGTTTGTTCATTCTGTGTTGAATCTATTTTTTTTTTTTGACTGACTGACTGAAATCATTATTGGTACCTGTACAGCATTGTTTTTTCCCCCTCTTGTAGACTATGAGTACAGAAGAAGAACATGAATGCAGACTAGATAAAGAAAGCTACCTCTGTGCAGTATGCCTGGATGTCTACTTTAACCCTTACATGTGCTATCCCTGCCACCACATCTTCTGTGAACCCTGCCTACGCACACTTGCCAAAGATAACCCAATCAGCACTCCATGTCCTCTGTGCCGTACTGCAATTACCCACGTTTTTTTCCAATCAGGTATAAAAGTTTTTAAAATAAACTTTATCAGTTATTGGTTTTTCCTGATATGTAGTAATGAACAATTGCTTGAACTTTTAAAAGTACTTGTTGAGATCTAATTAAAGCATAGCCACCAAACATATTAAATTGTAATGGTCATACTCAAAGAAGTCTGGGCCAAGCTAAATATAATAACAGTAGTTCTGTACCTAAACCTTTGTCCCAATGTGCAGAGAGCTGGAATATACATTTCAGTACTAAAACTAGAAATTGGTAGGAAGTATATTGATAATTTTAGGAGGGTGGGATTGGGGGAGGGGAGACCTTGTTGTTATTTACTTGTATTTTAAACTCTGTTGTTACCCGCCTCAATCCCCAAAAAGCAAGAGGTGGGATATAAATTATTATTATTATTATTATTATTATTATTATTATTATTATTATTACTGTACCCTTTCCTCAAGCATGGTGGTTTGACTTCTCACAGTATCTCATCCTCTTGAACTTTTCTGTTCATCTGGAATTGGATTCCAGGAAATTAGTGCTAGGAGAAAAACATTTGGTGAATTATTGACTAGAAAGTACTTCTCACTCCAAAATACACCCATCCCCTTCCTTTGACACTGCTAGGATATATATATGGGTCTAAGCTACACATGGTAAATGCATTGTCCTCCAGTGTTGTGGGACTGTAGCTCCCATCATTAGTCAAGATGATGCCTGTTAGAATCAAAGTTCATCAAGTCCCCGCCCCTTGTTTCAGCACATGGACACACTGCCTTCTAGTCAAGCATGAAAACAGAGACTGGATGGTCATCTGTCAGGAGTGATTGTGTATTCCTGCATGGCAGGGGGGGTGGACTGGATGGCCCTTATAGTTTCTTCCAGATCTATCATTCTATGATTCTACGAGCATTTGTGGCTACTAATTTTCTAATGGCTTCCTTAAAGTGCATGAAGAACAGCATTCTTGTCGTATTACTAAATATTTCTGTAGTAGAAGCGAAAAAGAAAAACAGAGATTTAAGTAGAATTGACTCTAAATTCTCACACACAGCAATCTTTTTATTTCTGTAGCATAGCCCTAGGTACCAGACAGCTGAAGTCTGTCTGATGGAACAGACCCAGAAGCATGTTGTAAAAAGATCTGTACAGTACAATTATTTCACAATATGATTTATCTCAAGTGGTATTTCAGCTGCCATCATAGCATCCCCATTTCAGTACATTAAATTTACAGTAATACAGATCAATCTAGCCACAATCAATTCCTTGTACATTTTCTTCAGATGTGCATCTTTTTAAATGTATCTGTCAACATTATATGGTTGTGTATAGACATCCTGTAACTAAAAAAAGCATTTTTTCCTACTAAGTTTACAGTTACAAACCGTAGCAACAGGGGGAAGAGTAGTCAATATTCTCGCAGGGTCAGATGATATATAGTTGTGATTTGATAGAAATTAAAGATCTAGCTAATTTTTCATTGCACTCTCATTATGTATCATATTCAGATATAATTTCTTGGGTGCTTTTCTAAAGAGGTCTAGATTTTGGCCCACAAAACCTCTAATTAAATATATTTTTGATTAAGAAAAAAGGTAATCAACCCAATTAAATAGTTAGATTTGACAAAATGCTGGCAGAAACAGCTTGTATGATTATGTTGGTGAGGCAGATTTTGTTGTTATTGTGTGCCTTCATGTTATTTCTGACTTATGGTGAGTCTAAAGTGTCCCTATCACAGAGTTTTCCTGGCAAAATTTCTTCATAGGGGATTTGCCCTTGCCTTCCTCTGAAGCTGAAAAAGCAAGACTTCCATGGCAGAGTTGGGATTTGAGCCATGGTCTCCCTGAGTCCTAGTTCAATACTCAAATTATTACACCATACTGGCTCTTTACATCACACTGGCTCTCTCACTGCAAACATAATGAAATTCAGTAGTGATGTTGTTTGTGTATATTGAAGTTTTAGGTGGTGGCTTTTCTTGCACTAGGAGCAGACTGGATGATATTTTGCCCATCTTTAATGGAAGGAATGTGACGGAGTTGTCCTGTTCTGCCTATGGTTACACACATTTTTGGACATCCACAAGTGGGTGTAATATTTGAATACAGCAGACACGAAACAACCCAGGCCTGAACTAGAGTCCTGGGTAGAGGGCTCCCAACTAGCTTACATGTATTTGTTTTCAGGCCCCTGTTCAGTAGAGTTGTAAAGAACATTTGCAAATTTTTCTCATCCTTGACAAGAATAGATATTTTGGCAAATTTAAATGTGTTACAAGAGTGTTCACACACACACACACACACACACACACACGTATTTCTGTTGCAGATTTCATTATAGATAGGGGGAAATGTATTTTGTTCAAAATAGATGCTTTGACAGGTTGCATCCCCTTGTCTGAAATTCTTGGAACCAGAAGTGTTTTAGAATATTTGTATATACATAATGAGATATCTTAGAGATGGGACCCAAGTCTTAACACAAAATTCATTTATATTCCATATATACTTTTTATATACTGAAACTAATTTTATGCAAATATTTTAAAAATAATTTTGTGCATGAAACAAAATCTGTATACGTTGAACCATCAGAAATCAAAGGTGTCACTATCTCAGCCATCCATGAAAGTTTTGAGTTTTGGAATATTTTGGATGTTGGAATTTCAGATAAGGGAGACTCAACCGCTATCCAAAATTAAGTTGTATTTGTGCACAATACTATATTTCTGTATAAAACAGTGTACATTATGCAAAGTAGGATGATTTTTCTGCAGATGAAATTTTTGCAATAAAATCTTGAAATGCCCCCTCTCCGCCCCCCTAAAAAATATATCAATGAATATGCTAAAATATCTTGATCTGGCTAAGTAGGAAAAACCTGGACAAATTCCATTCTGATATTCAAAAACAAAGCAAAGCTTGTCATCCCTCCTCTTAGATATCATCATGACACACCTTGCTCCTGTACCACTTCACTTTCAGCCAAGACCCTCCTTGGCATCCTTCTACTGTGCCTCCACCTCTGCTGTGCTGCACCTCTTTGGCCAGCTGCATGCTGGGTTGCCATTTACTCCCTCAGAACTATTTCCGCATATTGTATCTCAAGCTTTTTCCTTCCAACCCCTACTACTTTCTCCTGCAATTGGGGGGATGGCAAAGGGGAGCAGGAAAACTGCTTTTGGAGTAGATATTGGGCATAGAGAGAGAAGAAAGACAAGATAAAGAGGAAAATGGACAGGTGAACTGCAGAAGAGGATGGCACCAAAAACGCTATCTGAGCTGAGCTATGGAAAAGTGTTCAGAGACAGAGCATGACAGTCAAGATGGGGAGAAAGGTGGAAACCAAGCACATGAAAGCTAGTAGTGGAAATTAGGAGCAGAGAAAGATGGAGGGCTAAAAAAAGATAGAAAATGGACGTGGATAGAGATGCCTATTGAAATGAATGCATGGAGGAATGAAATGGTTTCACAAAGACAGGAATAGAACAAAGGATGTCACAGAGGATTGTGAAAAAAGTTTTCAGGAGTAAGAGTGGCTGAGGGAAGAGCAAGAGAAGAGCAATGGTAACAGCAGAGGGAAATAGAGGTTGTTTCTAAATATTTTTCAAAATAACATTGTTCTAAAGAGCAGGCTCTTACACAAGCAAGTGGGTAGGTCAGTGGATGGATATATACACGTTTTGGCATGCCCCAAAGCTAATCTGCAGGTGAATTGATGCTTTGGGGTGGGAGAGAAAGAGTAAAAAAAAAAAATAATAAGCAAGTTGCTGATATTTCATAGCACTCAGAATCAGTTTCCTGAGGCACTTGCCTTCACCTCTAATGGTAGGGTCACCCGCAGTATTGAACACACAAAAATGCTTCTGTTGGCCTCTAAGTAACAGGCTGGTAACTTATCTGACCACTGGCGTTCTCTGCTTCTTTTTATTTTCTCTCTCCCCCTGACCCCCCAAATTGCCTAATCTGTCTCTGTCATCCTTGATTTCTGAAAGAAAAAAAATATAAAGATTGTGCAGTGAAAAAAAAATATGGACACCAAAGTTCATGGGAATTTTTCCAGAGACCAATTTGGAACAGCAAACTGGGGAAGAAGCCAGAAACAAAGCCATTGGAACTCATAATATGCTGATCAACTTATAGTTGACATTCATATGACAAGAACCACAGCAGATCATTAACTCCATAGTACATGAAAAGGATTCAGACTTTATACTCTTCTAGATCCCTACTTAAGGGATTGCCTCCTTCCGTATAATCCACCCCGCACCCTCAGATCCTCTGGGAGGAATTTGTTGCAGTCCACAAAGACCAGATTGATGGCGACCTCCCAGAGGACTTTTTCCGCGATCGCTCCCACTTTATGGAATGGCCTGCCAGACGAGATCCGTCAAATTACGAACCTAGAGAGCTTCAAGAAAGCTGTCAAGATGGATCTCTTCCGAAAGGCCTTCCCGAAATAGAACCTGGCCATATAATGCTCCCCCCACAGACATATATAAGCGAAGACTCTGCCCACCATTATTTTATTATTTTATTATTGTTTTTAGATTTTATCGTTTGTAATTTTAATGGATAGAATTGTTTAATCCTTTTTTAAGGGGGGAATTGTATATATTGTATTTTTTAAAAGTTGTATGCTGCTTTGATTGTAGTAACAAAAAGCAGGATATAAATTAAAGTTTTATATTTTATATTATATTTATCTGCTTATATAATTTGAGTAGAGGGGAAGATAGTTGGTTATTTAATCCTTATAAGCTTTGTCTGATATTGCTTTAAACTACAAAAGTTAATTAAACCTCAGACTGCAGCTACATAAAGTTTACAAACAGGTTCCTTTATTGCATATACTCAGCTCCATTCACTATTAATAAGATACTTCAGTTTTTAAATTGTTGCTTATACTTAGGTTTCTGAATGCTTTCTTCCTAGACTGTAATCAGATGTATAGCTAAAAATGTTAAGATGTCAACATTTTTTTAAAAATGTCATAAAGCCATAAATAAATGTAGTAAAGTACAGACTTGCACCACAACGTGAAAATTAATTTTGGCTAAAAATCCAATCAAAGTAACGTTTGTTGTATTCTGATTCTATACATGCTTAATTCCAAAATTAATAGACATTATCATTTGAGCCCTGCTATTGTAGGAGTCCGTGCTGTACACAGAACTGCTTTTGACAGTCTTCCAGATTTCAAATCTGGTTTCTCAAGAGAATGTCTGCTCAGAATTGTGAATTAGGTGGAGTAAGACTGTAGTGTTGATCTTCATGGCATATACTTAAATGGTTTCTTGAAAGTAACAGGTTTATCTTTAAAAGCCCATTTCTTTCAGATTCCTAAATCTTTCCAAGTCTGAAAAAAAAACCACCTTTGAAAACCTTTAACAATTACATATAGGCTATGAAGTGGTTACAGTTTATGTAAAGTATCTGATTTTTTCCCCTACATGTTGCAGAACTAAACAATTCCACAAAAGCTCACTTTCCTATGGAATATTCAAAGCTGAAGGAAAATTTTCAAGAATCAAGTTTATCAAAGTGGCCTCTCCCTACCTGCAAGAAAGCATTTAGAGTTATTGAAGGTAATTATTTATTTATTTAATTTATATTATTTTCTCACAATATAGGGCCCAAAGCAAAGATCCCTTTCCTTTTCCCTTTCTACTTTGATACTCTGCATTTCTCCAGAGGCCTTTCCTGATTAAAGTGCCTGGCCATAGAATGACTGCCCCTCACATCATGTATCAGCCCACCACTCTGTCCTCGCTGTATTTTTATTGTGTTTTTAATAGATGTTTTAATTGTAATTTATTTAATCCTGTTTTAAGGGGGGGGAATTTGGGACATAAATTTGTAAATGTGGATTTTAACATGTTGTAGCTGCTTTGATTGTCCTGTCACAGAAAAGCGGGATATAAATAAAAGTTTTATTATTTATTGGTTTTAGAGATTAAGGTTCTTTGTATGGGTTAATTCAGCACATGCATCTCGTATAGGAGAAAAGAGGATATGTTCTTTTAGAAAGGGATGTGTGTTGTTCCTTTAGTGAAAATCATTTGAAGGTGAGATCAGACAATACACTAGGTTCTGTTTTCCATTTAATATAATAGTTTAACTTCTTATATGTTTTGTGCCATTTGTTGAACCTTGCCTATAATTTTGATCGCATCCATAGTAAAAGGTAAATGTTTAGATACAGAATGCATATCAGAATAGTCCTGGGGCACCGCTTTGAAAGACAGAATAGGGCACAACTGTTTAAACATCTTTTTAACACTGGCAGAATACTTGAGGCACCACATACTGAGTTCTAATTGTTGCACATTTCAGTTCAGAACATTTTGTTTACTTATATTTAATTAATTCTGTATAAAATTCATCTTAGGCTTGTTTGTTGTTCATCTGCCTAATATTGCTTTATGTCATCACTTGTCAAGTTTTGTTTTATAATAGTAAAGCTAAAAGATCTCTTTCTCCAAAAACCCTCTCCACAAATTATGAGGACCATCTTTCACTGATTCAGTGCTGTGCTTCTTCATGGTTCTTAGACATGTACAACCATAAAGTTCGGAACTTTTTTGCCTCATGACTGATGAGAAGTTGGGCAGTAGCAAAAACAAGCTCACACTAGTTCAAAATATAGCAGATTTCTAGTTGGAACCATCATGTCATGACTTAGGACATTACCACACAAGCCCTGTTCTCACTGCTATCGTACTTGTTAAAGAAAACGGAATTATACCTGTTTGTGAGCAGCCATTCTTGCATGCCTTCTCAATTGCACAACTATGCTTCTTCTGCCATCACACCCTTCCTGACTTTCCCTTAACTCTGCTACCTTCCCTTATGCCCTACCCTGCATGCTTTTGGGTTTTTTTATTTTTTATTTTCACTTTTTCACATAGTTTTAGAATTCTGTTACTGTGATTTGTTGGGTTTTAAAAAGAAAGAAAGAAAAAGAACAGTAATTGGGAATAGGATAGGGACAGGGAAAGAGGAAGAGGCACGGACACCACATGACTGCCACGCTTGCAACTGCCCCAGCAGCAATGTTTCGGCTGCAGTGACTGGTGCAATTTTGAGCTCATTGATGGGTTTCACCTGTCAATGAAAAGGAATGCTGTAACCACACTTCAGGGACACAGCGGCTATAGGTCATGCAATATGTATTGCCAAAGTGGCTTTTTTCCAACTCTAATTGCAGTTTAAATGCCACATGTGATAAAGTCCTTAGTGACTGATTCTAGGTATCAGAGTCCAGTACTGTGTATTTGTAGCTCTCTTTGATGACACCAGACATTTAATCCAGATTGGAAGGTTCATTCTGGAGTCCTGTATTTAGGACTGGTATGCCACTTGACATGGAAGTATATTCCAATAAAGAACTTTAACTGGGTCAGTCAAGGTCCGTCTTCTTCACAGAAAGTGTTTCTGTGGCCTACATTCTGTTAGTAGATCTGCACCCATGCAAAATTTACCGCAAGCAAAGACTATGCTCTTCTCCTTTTTCACTCAGTGCTGCTGTTTTACTTTTCTTCTGCTGAGCAAGTATTTTTGTTGTTATGCAATTCACATAACTTCAGCAGAGGACATACATTGTTGCTCGTATTCGTGTTTCCTGAATGTCACTTTGAAAAAGAATAGTTATGTAATGTAAAATGACTTATCATATAAATGCAACTTTCACATGCTGATTGAGCTAGATGTCCAATGAAAAGAAGGAACCTGAAGACATACTGTAGTGCTCTCATACAGAATTATCATAGGATTACTAGGAAACCAGAAGATAATTATCCAGTTTCCTGCTCTATACTAATATATCCCATTGCTAAGTCTTTCCTGCTAATTGTCTTTTTATGTCTTTTCCTGAAACTGTATAAGGAAGAAAATTCTGTAACCTCTCAAAAAGTTTTATTGAAATACTATAATTGCTTAACATTTCAATAGAACTTTTTATAAAGGAGGGGATCTTATGCAAACAGACTTCAAAGCTCCTGACAGAGAACATTCCTGAAATTATCTTTGCCAAAAAATTATAACCTCTCATCTTCATCCTTGAATATTTATCTGGCAATAATCTAGACCATCCTTCTGTCTCACAGGTAGCATCCATACAAACTCATTGGCTTGTATTGTCATGCTGATGTTTTAATTGTCTTACTCTTTGATGTACACCGCTGTGATCGCTGGAATAGCGGTATAGAAATAAAATTTTATTATTATTATTATATTATTGTCAAAACTGCTCTTCAAAACTTTCCGTGATAAAGTGTCCATCATAAGAGATCTGCTTAAATGTTTACAACTCAGTGTTGTTTTTTTCTGAAATCCTTTTGCAGGTCTCCCTTTCTTGCTCTTTCTGATTCTTTAACTCTTTTAGTTGTTGATATTCTTAAGTTTCTTTCCAGCTCCTGAGCCTTCTATATTCTAGATCAAAAATGAAATTAGGCTTTATTCCATTAAAAAAATGCTACACCAGTGCCAGCTGAAATATAGAAATCCATCCTGTCTGTTTCCTGCTAAAAAATAACAATTCATAAATGAATGCAAAGTTTGTTTTCTTTAATGGTACAAAACTGATGACATATTCAGCTTGTTGCCATTAGTATCGCCAGCTCCTTTCTGCATTGCTACTTATATTATGCTTCTCAAATATTAATTATGCCTTTAATAATGATAATGATAATGATAATAATAATAATATTTATTTATATTTTGCTTAATCACTTGGAATCCAAGCGGATTACAACAATACCTGTTCTACTCTGCATTAATAATTATATTTCATTCTACTCATTTCTATACATTTCCCTGTGAATTATAATTTTGAATTTTGATTCCTTTCTTCAAAGTACAGTCCATCTCTGCCAATTTGATAATGCTTACATATTTTAGAAGTGTAGTTTAGTAACTCCAAGTCATTAATACAACAACATCCAATATCCACAAAACAGTGACACCTTTATTTTGACAACTAAAGCTGCATCTGCACTGTAGAAATAATGCAGTTTGGCACCATTTTAACTGCCATGGCTCAATGCTATGGAATTCTGGGATTTGTAGTTTAATAAGTTAATTAGCCTTTTCTGTCAGAGAGCTCTGATGCCACAACAAACTACAAATCCCAGATTCCATAGCATTGAGCCATAAAGTTAAAGTGGTGTGTCAAACTGCATTATTTCTGCTGTGCAGATGCAGCCTAAAAAGGCACAAAACACTCAGTAAAAGTATAATGTTTTGTGGGTTTTTCTTATTTTGTTATATTTTGCTACATGGCTATCCTAAATATGTTTCCAAGTTATTAATGAATATATTGAATAATAATTGGTATTAAACATAAAAACCATAAATTATTGCCATTGCTATTTGTTATATTATCAATTGATAATTAGCATGCACTTTCCATTATTGTCCTTTGATAATTTTGCATTCATTTTCAGTTATTGACTAAAATCAGACTAGAGTAAGGCTGATGCTAACTGTAATTTGAATTATCAATAGTCTCCCTTCTCTTCCTTCTAACCTAATTAAACAAAAACTAAATAGGAGAGACATTATTTTTGTTATAAACACTGCTATGCCTTTCACAAACAAATAGCCATCATAGGATTTAAAAAATCAATGAAGATTTGTAAGATAGTGCCCAGTTCGTTTCTCATAACCCCACAATAGTACACCTTCATGGTTCTGCTTCAAGCCTTGAAACTGGTTGCTGTCTTTCCTTACTAAATTGTATCTTTGGACTGATAAAATATTTATACTATCTCAAAAGCCTTCTAGGTCGCTCCTCCCAAAGGCCCTATGGGCCATGTTTTAAACATGATGCATTCTTTTCCTTTTCTCACCTTTCTAGATTTCCTGTACACAAGATTCATTGCTACAGAGAGTTTGTGAATGTTTTGAAGTGAAATACATTTCATTATTAAGAAAAATAATAATTTATTTGAAACTTCATGGTCCCATCAATAAAAACACAACATCCAAAACACAGCTGGAGATTTAACTGGAGGTTCCACTGCTAAGAAAGATACAAAGAGGCTCCCAGGGACAAGCACACCAGAGCTAATAAGCAGGAATACTGCATGAACTAAAAATCTAGTTGCTCCATAGGGCAACCAGCATTTTCGGCTTTCCACTGAAATCCTATGTGAACGCCATCATCTTAATATTGCCTGATAGATAGGTTTCAAGTTGCTCCCAATAAATCTAAATGCCTCTGCCTTCCCTTCCTCCCACCTTGGCAAAACCATCTATCCCATTTGTGCATCCTGAGAGTCTAAGGGGGCGTTACTTGGCAGATAAAACGGATTATATTGGAGCGATTCTGATTCGGATTATGTTCCGGGAATAATTCGAATTTTTTCCATCGTTTCCATTACCAAAAGGGGCAAATTACCTCGATTCATTTAGACCCTGTTTTCGTTCCCATTTATTTTTATTATTATTATTATTATTATTATTATTATTAACCTTTATTTATAAAGCGCTGTAAATTTACATTTATTTTAAATCGCTTTATTTTAAAGTGGATTAACTTGCTCCCCGTTCCCATTTGTGTCCACAAGCTGTCAATCAAGTGCGTAGGCTTCAGACGTCACAAGTCTTGGGGTTTTTTTGGGGGGGCAGCCAATGAAAATTGGCTGCATCCAAGGCTCTTCTGTTGTGTCTCCCCAGACTAGAAGGAGGCTTGGCAAATCGGATCAAGGAGGAGAAGGCAGCGGGCTTCCTTATTGGGGAGACAATCTTTGGGGAAGAGAGAAGATAAGGCTCGATCCCCCCCCCTCAGATCCCTGGGCGTCCAGGCTCTCCATTCCCCAAAATCGCTTTGCCTCCCCCATTGCTCCTTGGGCTGTTTGTAGGGCAATCAAGCAGGGATGTCCTGCAGTACCCATCCCATAGTTCCTCTGAAAGGAGCCTCCTTTCCCAAAATTGCTTTGCCTCCCCCATTGCTCCTTGGGCTGTTTGGACGGCAATAAAGCAGGCATGTACTGCAAAGCCCACCCCATAGTTCCTCTGGAAGGAGCCTCCTTTCCCAAAATCGCTTTGCCTCCCCCATTGCTCCTTGGGCTGTTTGGAGGGCGATCAAGCAGGGATGTTCTGCAATGCCCATCCCATAGTTCCTCTGGAAGGAGCCTCCTTTCCCAAAATCACTTTGCCTCCCCCATTGCTCCTTGGGCTGTTTGGAGGGCAATAAAGCAGGCATGTACTGCAAAGCCCATCTGCTGCTCAGACACTCAGGCAGAGGTGAAAAAAGAAAAAAATAGTTTAAAATGGTGTTCAATGTCTTTCCTCACACATCGGTCTATGAATGAGGAGCAGAGGGGAGGTTGCAATCCACCGGGGGAAAGTCTATGCGAATTGAAGAAAATGGCGCTGGCAATGCAGAAAGAGAACAAAGAGGGTGACACCCCCAGGCCAGCCCCTTGAGCTCTGTTCCTCCCATCTCCAGGTTCCCGAATCAGACACCCTTTCGTTCCCTTTCGGATACAGCGAATCATACCCCGCTTTCAAAAATAACTTGCTTTATAACCTACTATTTTTTTTAACCGAAATATAGGCTGATAATCCGGTTTAAACATTTTAATTCAATTCTAATTCGAGATGCTGTGGGAATGAATGAGGGGTAATGGAGATTAAATTCGAGCTTCAGTGGGAACAATGCACCCTAAATTCGGATCTTGACCCGCTGTATAGGTAAGTGGGAACGACCCCAAAGAAACCTGAGCAGGCAAAGAGATTAGTAGTAGTACTGCTTCTGAACTTGGCAACTTTGGGACTATCCAAACCGGCCTGAAAGGCTGGCCCATGGGCAGAGTCAAAGCACAGCATCCTGACATTGCAGGCCCTAACTCCGCCCCAGGGCACCATGATGACATGCACCATAATGACACACCTCCAGCACTGCGTCCAGATGATGCAGCTCCAAAGGGGCGCCATACAACCACACTGCCATGGCTATGGTGCCCTCCAGAAGCCAGATCGGGGCCACAGTGTGTGGTTGCTGCAACCCTGATCCAGCCAGGAAAGGGGCAGCTTCAGGCTGCCCCTTTGGAGTGGTCTGTATAGCCCCTTAATCTCCTGAGGTGATCTTACTGAGATGGAGAAAAGGGACCTTTAGAAACAAACAAACAATATATATGATAGAGTTAAAGTAATGAACCTGTGGAATAGTGAAGAATCTAAAAGTGATGGACATGTGGGCATTGGTGCCAATCGGACACTCCAGCAGGATGCCTAGACCTTGGACAATGGCTTAAGTAACCATTGGTTAGCAAGTCCAATATTTGTTAGGGACAAGCTCCATGACAGGAACACCGCACATTACCTCTTTCCCAGAGCCTTCAAAAGTGCAGGAACCTGCCTGAAAAGTAAGTTAAAATCCCAGGAAGGAACAGCTGGTGACTGCTGTGGTACATGCATTTGGCATCTGCCCTAGTCAGTGTAAGAAGAGAGGTACAGGATGGATCCTCTATAGAAGAGTAACTGATGGAGAGCAATGGAATCAGGGAAAGGAATGTGGGAGGTAGTTCCCCCTTGAAGACTGCAGTGAACCACTGTGTGTTCTGTTTCCAGGAACCAGGCTGTAATCTAGCAAGACAGCCCATATGTTTGGCATCCAAGGCAATGGTTTGAATACCTGAATTTTACCAGCAGAGTTTGCCTGAGCAAGGAGATATGTTTGCCCTCTTTGTGAAGCTAATGGCTTTCTTCTATTGGTAGGAAAGAGCATTAGAGACACAGTATTCACATATTGCAAATGGAATGGGAAGGTGGAGACAGGTGCGAAAGGTATATCTATTACAGCATGTTTTCTGCTTTCATTTACTTCTGTGCCATGCACTGACCTGCATTCCACAGGGCTGGTTACCCATCAGTAAGCCCAAGCTTTTAGCATTTATTCTTGGAGTTAACATGTGTTTTTGTATAGGCAAGATGTTTGTCCAGATGTGCTTTCTTTCTGTGCAACTAGCTTCCCCCCCCCCTTCATGGTTTCCTATTACCTATGTTTTTCTGTGTGAGTTCTAAATGTAAGTAATATTGAGCCAGAGATATGCCATGTGCTTTGTCATCTGGATCAAGTAAGGAACCTTTGGCCCTCTTAAATATTTTAGTTTTCAGCTCCAAAAACCCTCAAGACGGTTTAGCCTTTGGTGTGAGATTATAGAGTTGTATTCTAAAACATCTCGAGAGCCAAATGTTCTCTACCTCTGAATTAAAGTTATTGTTTTCTTGTGAGGGATTTTTAAACTGGTGGAGATATTCATTGCCAGGTTTTACCCTTTCCTGTCCATCCAGTACTTCTATCAATCCAGGGACTGCTCTTTTTAAGTCTGTTCCTTTCATGCTGATGTTAATGGAGTGTGTGGGGGGGGGGAAGTCATAACAGGGCTAGAGCTGATAGAAAGTTGTGTTGTCATGGTGGTGTGGGGCATATCTATCAGGAGTTGATATAAAGGTGTGCTGTTGGATTAAAGAATCGTATGTGCTCTTTTCCTCTATCAGTAGTAGGCCAGCCATGATTTCTTGCCATTTTTGAGTTCTCTATATGCATTTGTCATGACAGTGCCATGCCTGGCATCTCACTTGTCTAGCAGGGCATCTGCCTAATCCTTAGCCAGTGGAAATCAAATATAATATTGTATTTAACATTTATTTCATGTAGTTCACAAAAATGTGTGACCACACACATGTACATAAATACCTAAGCTCTCACTCGACATTTAAATAAACCTTTGTTATTGAATTGCCAAGAACACAAATCCCTATGTAAACACATCTGTTAATGACTTTAATACTTTTAAAATATTTGTATAATTTCTTTGTTATTATTTTGAAATGATGTAAGACATATCATCAGCATCTGTGAAACCACCAACTAGTTTATTTAGAGTAGCACAAGACATGCCAAATATTTAAAGAACAGATTTAAAATAGCAACAAATCACATTGTGATATTTCCTTGCATCTCACAGTTAGTTTCTTACACCTTCCAATATCAATAATACTCATGGGATTGGTAAATATTCATTGACATTGGAATGAGGGAGGAGGGACTCAAGCTCCCCCTAAATGTAGGCTAGGAGGGGCTCACCTTCCTACCCTGAAATGATCTGGCAAAATGGGGGCAACAAGACTCCTACCCTGATAATTTCTGAGGAAACCCATGTGGAGACATTAATAAAAAAATATACTAAATGATCAAACATTAAGAAGTACTAAGATATCTACTGTTGTTGAACCCTCTCAGGAATAAACAACATTTAAAGCCCTAAGTGGCTTGGGACCTGGATACATGAGGGAATGCCCCTTCCCATATGTCCCTGCCCAAGGACAAAGATCATCTGGAAGACCCCCCCCCCTCCATGTTCCACCAGTGAGATCAAAACATTGTGCTGGGACAAGAGAAAAGGACTTCTCAGCCATGAAACCCCAATTGGAGAATGCATGACTTGTGCCAACACCCATGTCATTTATTTGTTTGTTTGCTTGCTTGCTTGCTTGCTTTCTGTTCCACCTTTCTCTCCAAAGGGACCCAAGGCAGCTCACAAATAAAAATTCTAAAAACATATTGCAATAAAACAATTAAAACATCAGCTAAAAACAATATAAAATTACAAACATTAAAATCACAATACCCATCCCATATAGAACCCATCCCATGATTACACATTAAAAGCCTGCCTGAACAGAGCCATTTTTCCCTGCTGAGGAAAGGCAAGCAAGGAGGGGGCCAGCCTTGCTTCTTATGGAAGGGCATTCCAGAGGGCAGGAATCCATTTAAGCACCAATTTAAAACTCAGTTGGTCATCAAAGCCTTTGGCTTCATTAACTCATCCCAAATATGGTGTACATAGTTTTAAAACCTTTTTGAATCTATTAAATTTGCTTTAAATTTATTACTACATTTTAATATGTTTTTCATTTGTTCAGTACAGTTCTATGTTTCTAATGCCTATATTGTGCTCCATACCTATGTGATGTAACCTCAAAAACTAAATTAAACTCCAAATAGTTATTTGATGGTTAACATTCAAGTCTCAACAGAAAACTTTCATGTATTAACTTTTTAAAAAAAGACGTCTTTCTCATCTAGAAACCTTCCCTGTATTTGTTATCTTCATTAGCAGCTGTTTCTAGCTACCTGCTGTGAGGCCTAAAAGGAAATTGACTGTTTTCCACATGATTTTCTCAGTATCACACAGTGCTCACATCTATACATAAATTGCTGTGCACAATCATCATACAAGAGTAAATCTCAGTTGGCAAAAATCCTCTGAGCTGTGAGAAATGCATTTACCTTCTCAGCTTAGAATGTGCTAAAATGTTAAGTGTGTTTTGATTTAACTGCTTCTTTTGGTAAGCTACTTAGATAAAAATATATCCTATGTGTTTTCCATCATTTTGCTATTTGTCGTCCTTCTGTTCATAATAAAATTAAAAAGATATTTTTTGCATCATCTCTCATACTACCAACTAATGGGTTTTTGCCTGTTGTTTTTCTTTCAGTTTGGGAATGTGGTGTTTCTTCTTAAATGTTACAGAAATCAATTTCAAGGAAACTAAAACAACTGAAAGAAGGAAGATGAGAGCAGTCTGTTAAATGAATCACAGAGGCCTGTTACAGACAGCCAAAATAAAGCTGCTTCGAGTCACAGTGGAGGTATGATGTTTCAATGATGCATGCGTCCTAAGAGTCCAGAAGTTGCACCAAAACCACGCTCCAGCCCTAAGGACTGGAACGTGGTTTTGGTATGGCTTCTGGACTCTTAGGACACATGCATCATTGAAACACCATAAGTCCACTGTGACTCGAAGCAGCTTTATTTTGGCTGTGTGTAACAGGCCAGAGAGTTCATTTCCCAAAGCAAAGGCTGTCTGTCTGCAATTCACTTAACGCAGTCTACTTTGACCTTATACCTAAGCAAGCAGCTTTAACTTTAAAAAAAAAACCAAATCTGTTTTACTTTTTAAAAAAAAAAACACTAATGCAAAACCCTCTGAGAATGTTTTAAACAACCAGTTTAAATTTCAGCAGTACTCTGGCTATTGTACACAACAGTTACTTGTTGTCTTTATTGTACCACATTCTATATTTGTCTCACATAAAATTACTAGCTCCGTAAGTGCAACACAGCCTCATAAACACAACACACACACCCCGTTTTCTGCTTTCCTGAGACATCAGAAGACATGACACATAATTTAAATCTATAAGGATGGTTTCATTTCTGAAAACATCAAGAGAATCTTTTGTGAAGAAGGCCCAGAAAAAGTGATTGATAAGAAAAGCTTTTCTCTTGTGAATCATCCCAGGTATTTTTGAGAGATCCTCTTAAGAAGCCATGTGATAAAAACCTGCATGTATGTTTGTTATTGAAAATCTTTGTCGTTGTCAGCTATTCTTAATGCGTATATAACCATATGAAAAAATTGAAAAAGACAAAAGAATGGTTTGGAAACTGGATAGCATGCAGTCATTTACATCATATTATTACACTTGTGAGAGCTAGAGTTCCTGAACATCATTATTAAGAGTGCCCCAAACTCCCTCATTGTCCCTTTCTCCCTTACTCTAAATCTCTATTACAAATCCAGCAAAAGTATTGTTCATAGATCCATTACCTTTTCTTTTGGTTAAAGGATTATCATTGTAGTGTAAAAATGTCACTTTTTTAGACTAGTAGAAATATGTTTTGGGAAGAATGGTCACAATAATTCTAAATGTGTGTAGGAGAGATCATATATTCCATATTTTATTAAACTGGATTTTAGTTCTGACGTAGCTTCAAAGCCTCAAATAAAGTATTTTAATATTGTTATGAAAGTAGCTTTAAAAAAACCACAGATAACAACTTCCTTCCTTTTCATGGCCACATAACAGTTGTCTAAAAAAAAAATTCATCATGGCTAAACCTATATTTCCTTCGTTGAATTAAGTACATGATCTTTTAAATTCAAAAACTAGGAGAGTATAGAATGTATTTATTGCATACATAACACATAAGCTGAAAGCTTTAATTTAATATTATCCTAGTTTTGATGCATTTATGGATTTGTAAGAGGCTTGCCATTTCTCTTAAGCCAAGGATTTTTTTTTAATGCTAGAACATAATGTATGCATTGGAATTGTGGTTGTTTTACTTTTATCTATAGAAGTCAAAGGGTTTATCCATTTGTTTCAAGTGGGAAAATTGGGTCAGAAATCTGCCTAATACAGTCTGAGATGTATCTCTGTAGGTTTCCACAGCAAGAACAGTTATAGTAATAAAACTGTGATTCGTGAATGAAGAATGATTACATTATAAAGTCTAATCCAGAGTAAAATGTTATGCAGGTTTGCTTAAATGACACAGAAGTCATCCCCGAGTAAAGTAAAATTTTATGCAGGTTTGCTTAAAATGACACAGAGTACAAAAATGAAAGATTACATATGTTCATCTAAATCTTCTCACCAGAGCTACATAACTGTGCACAGCTCAAATCAGTAACTGGTTGTCATATATTCTTTGATCGTGATTACAAGATCATTCAAAGTCTTGATTGCAGGGAAATAGCCCCTGGGATATTGTGTTCTGTTTGCAATTATAGCGGTGGAAATACCCAAAAGGACTCACATTTAACCAACCTCATTAGAGTCCTCTGCGAAAAACCTTGCTACATATAGAGGATTTATATGTATATAACTATGTAAATAACGAAGGAGCCTCCCTCCGGTTCATCTGCCTTGGTCCAGGCCTCAGAGGGAGAGAAGGAATTGCTGGACCTGATGTCCTCCCCCCCTCACCATTCCCTTCTCCTTTGTGTCGTGTCTTTTAGATTGTAAGCCTGCTGGGCAGGGCAAACTGTTGTTATCCCTTCTATTGTACAGCCGCTCGGATTCCAGTGATGGGGGTATATAAATAAAAAACTATTCATTATTATATTATTATTATTATTATCTGAAGAGAGCAAATAGTGTGTCATCCCACTCATAGGCCAGTCAGTTACGATTCAATTGAAAACAGGATCACTGACAAAATACAGGTGACCTTGTTGTAATGAACTTAAAGACATTTTAAAGCTTTGCTGTTGTTGTTTTTTGTTGTTTGTCATAGGTCAGCTTCAGTTTATGGGACCATGTGAATGAAGGCTCTCCACGAGACCTGATTAACAGTCGTTTTTACTAGGTCTTGAAAATGTTGGTGTGCTTTATGAGTCTTTTTTGTTTTCCTACTATCTTCAACTTACCAAGGATTGCATCTTTTCCAGTGATGTCATATCGTATCAACATACATACAGTACATACTTTATTGCTTTGGCCAATGGCCATTGCAAACTCAAAGAATAATACAATACACATACCTTTCCGATTATATAACAACAATATACAACAAATCTGTATCAGATAGCAACAGTTAAATAACAATTATGTACCACTTACTAACATGAATATGTTTTTAAAGTTCGCAGTTAGGACCCTTTTAGATCAAGTTATACCCATTACAGAGAAACGCACATATCTGCTATATATTTCTTCCTAGTCTTTTTAGCAGCAAAGCAAGAGCAAACACCGCCTACGTGCCAGGTCAAATCTTATTGTGTCATAAGGAGGTAAGTAATTTTTCTTGAGAGTTTGAAAAAGATTTTATTATTGATTAAGGGTTAAAAAATTCAAAAAGCTCCCTAGGACTCTGTATACAAAGAGACACATGGTTAATAAGACTTTTTTTTTTCTTTTTTTTTTTTTTTTTTTTTTTTTTTTTTCTACCAGATCCTTCTGAATAGGGCAGCCAAACACATCTCTGTTCATTTTCCGACCCTTTTTAAGCCTTCCATCTCTTTCAGCTGAATCAAACATGTTAAACCTCAGATCTTGTGAAAGCAGCTCAACTGGAACAAAAGCTGAGGCTCGTCAAAATAATCCGGATGATGATCATAGAATTGTCTGGGCCCCCCCCCCCCCCCCCCCCCCCCCCCTCTTTATCTAACAGGGGCACATGGATGATTCTGGACAGTATGTTACATCTGCAAGGGTAGTAAAACTTCTAATATTGTATACCCTCCTTTCCGGTAATTCGAACCCGCCATCACTCATTTGAAAGCTTCATACTTATTAATTAATTGGACTGCCCCATGAACCCATTATTAACAAGTACTCCATTTTAAGTTGCAAAAGACATTTTCTGGTAATCTAGAGTTTGGCACTCTTGGATCTTTAAAACCAGTAACACAAAATATTTTATCTATTGGCTTTCTAAAGTTGGAAACAGAGGTTTTGAGAGATGAATCATAGCATTTAGAGTGTCACTAGGAAAGTCCTAGTAATGCACTTAAAAATACTTCTGAGCACCTGGGACCTTAGTTGCCCAAGATCTCTGCCCATAAGATTTGTGTCAGAGTTTTAAGCTTTAAAGACCATCAGAGCATGGTTTACTACATGCCTCCTTATAACGCAAAGCCTCAAGTTGCTTTAGCCGAAACTATGAGTTGGCTTTTAATGTTCGTTCATTGTTGTTTTCCAGGAGGATGCTCAGGAAAGAAAATTCCCCAGATATTAAAGATTTAACTTGTTTTTTTGGGGGTTACAGACCTGCCATTTAGTCACGTATAGACTACGACTAGGGTTAGGAAAGGGGCGGTGTTCCGCACCCCCTAACCCTCGTACTTATTCAATTACGTTACAAGATGGCAGCGCACCTGTTATATGGGCGATGCATCTTGACGTACGGACCGCTGAGAGTCCGTATGCGTCGTGGGCGTTGTGACGTCTTGAGTGCGCCCCGGGCGCCTCACAGTCACAAACGAGACTCAAAAAGAAGATCCTTTTGGAGCTTATTTTATGGGTTCCGCACGGGAGCCACTGCCGTGTGGAGGCCTCTCGGCTCCCCGCGGACCAACTGGTGGTGCGGCGTCTGAACCCGCCATTAGTGTATCTCACGCCAAGAGTATGTTTTGGGGCCCCCTCCCAAACACCCCCACCTGAGTTTTATTATAATTACTGAAAGACATTTTTTTTAAACAGTGTAATGAAAAAAATCTGGCAAGGGCAAATGTCTAATCCCAACTGGGTTTCTTGTTAAAAAGATAATATTCGCTAGGCATACATTAAAGAGAAAGCTTTTGATCCAAAATAGTAATGGGGCATAATAAGTGGCCCGCGTTATAGCGGGTTTGCTGTCTTCGTGCTACAGTGGACGAGGTTATGCTCTCAAGCGTGGGGCACAAGGGGGTAGTGCTTCCCCACTTCGCATGGAATGCGGCGCGCTCCTGCTGGCCGTTGCGCCCCCCACCCCACTGCCCGGGCTGAGCCCCATTCTTTGAATGGGGCTGGAGGCATCCGCATATTTTCTCTTACGCAGGGGGTTGGGACGAATCCCCTGCGTTACGAGGAAGGTGGACTGTAGTATCATGATAGTTCTTTCCCCCCCCTTATTGATATAAAATATTAATAAATAAAATCATAATAAATTGGAATAGTTTTGATTTCTGTTTTCCAGTGGTAATTTTGGTAATTCTCGATAGCTAAAGAGATATGCTTTGTTGAAATACAACTGTGGGACAATTATGACATTGAAATTGTTGAAAATACATTACACTGGCGGGATAACACCTCCCATTAGTAGTACTACAATACGTACTAGGGCTAGGAAGGGGCGGTGCTTCCGCACCCCCTACCCTATAACGTATTGTATAAGTACAAGATTGAGGCGCCCCTTAACAAGGGCGCCGCCATCTTTTACGTACTGGGACGCACAGCGTCCCAGACGTGTCGCGCTGATTGTGAGTAGCGAGCGCGCCCTGGCGCCTCGCTACGTCGCAAACGGACTTTAAAAAGAAGCTCCCATTTTGGAGTTCTTTTTCGTTCCGCGCGGGAGTCGGGCCGTGTTGCAGGCTCGGTCCCCGCAGACTACTGTACATCGCCACTATTTCAATTTCATCATTTTTCCCCACAGTTGTATTTCACACACAATTAATCTCTAGCTATCTAGAATTACCAAAATTACAGTCGGCCCTTTCCTTATACACGGATTTTTATACACGGATTATTTAAGCAACCACGGTTTGAAAATGTCCAAAAAAGTATCAATTACCCTTGATGTTCCATTTTTTATTAGGGACACCATTTTTGCTATGTCATTCTACTTACTTCGGACTGAGCATACACTGATTTTTGTTATACAGGGGATCTTGGACCCAAACCCCAGCGTATAGCACGGATACACTGTATCAACTGGAAAAACATAAATCCAAAACTATTCCATTTATTATGTAGAGCGCCATCTCTCTCCCCCTAAATCAGCTACACTTGCTTGTTTTCTACCAGTTTTGTTCTTACGCTTTCTGCACCATATTTTTTCCCCTTTCTATCTTTCCTGTTTCACATTTCATTTAAAATTCTGAATGCTTTACTCTATCATTTTACTTTGTCACTACTTGATTTACTTTACGTGTTTTGTAGATTTCCACCCGGCAATCCTTCAGTATCGTATCCACTATCCTCTATGTTCATGCTATTTTCTTCCCTTATTTTTCTGATTATTCTATCCACCATCTTAGCTCTGAGGCAATTTTTCTGCATCGCATTCTTCTGTTTCGGGTCCTGACTGTGACTTCCACTTTTGAGCATCACATTCATTTCTTGACATGTTCACCCTCTAGAGACTCAGTCTAGCTTTTTGTTCTATGATCTTTCTAGACATGGATGTACATTTCAGGTTCATTGTGCATGGTCTGTATTGTTTCACTGATCCTTCAATGTATGTTTCTTTCCAAAAAGACTAGGTCTTTTACATTTCCCCCAAGTGGCAAATAGGTACCCATCTTTACTTTCCCATTTCCAGCATTTTCTGTACTATTTTGTTATAATTAGCCAGGATTCAGGTGTCACATGTAACGGCCATGTGTAGTAATTTCAGTTATGGTGACCAGTGAAGAAGGCCCTCCAGGACCCTGTATTAACCGTCATTTTCTAGGTCTGAAAATGTGGTGTTTCTTTATTGAGTCTTTTTCTGTTTTCCTTTTCACAATATCTTCAAATTTACCAAGATGCCATCTTTTCCAGGATTCATATAATATCATGATTGTCCACAGTACAACCTCTGTTTAGTCATAGTGACTCTAGGGAGAATTCAGCTTGATTTGCTCTTTTACCCAGTATATATGTTCTTTGATAGTCTAAACAGGAACGTAGCCAAGGGGGGGGGGTCTGTGGGGTCCGGACTCCCCTTCCTTTAGATGCAACGAATGGTGTGTGCGTGCCCCAACCCAAAATGGGGTGGACGTAGGCTGGACCCCCTCCCCCCCAAAATCCTGGGACGTCCCTGCACAATATCCATTTAATTCTTTTCAGCACATTTCAAATAATGACTTTTTCTTCCACCGTTCATAATTGACTGGCTTTTACATCATGATTGAAATCTGAATTACCTATAGCATGGATAATTATGTTTGGATTCCAGGGGATTATCTTTCTGCTTGAGGATCTTAACTAATTCCTTCATAGCTTCGCCTTCCACATCTTCTTTGATTTCTTGACTACAGTCCCACTTTGATTTATTACTGACCGAATGTGTTTTTTTAAAAACCCATTTAACTATGCCTTCATGACTACTTAAAAGGTTATATAAATCTGAGGTAATTTTTATTGTTATTTTCTTAATATAATGTAGCCCTGACCATACACTTTCTTAATTTTCCTCAGTTGTCATTCCAAGTCTTTCCTTTTTTCTGATAGGGTGCCATATGTTTCTTAAATTCTTTATGTTCCTTCCTTCAGTATACACAAATCCCTCTTCTGTCATATAACCTTGCTTTCTTCTGATTTGTTCTGCATATATTACACAGCTGGGGTGAGAAATGCAGTTGTCTGATGTCTTGCCAGCTGGAAACCATTCTAATCTATAAAAGATTTAGAACATAAGAATTTAAGAAATGTCATCCTGCTGAACCACAAATCACAAGCATTGTCTGATGCAGCTGCTGGCTGTTAGGTAACCTTTGGGGGAACATTTACAATGCATATAGAAAGCAAAGTAGTTCAGAAGAGGGATGTTGTGAATACTGAAGGAAGGAACATAAAGAATTGAAGAAATGTCATCCTGCTTCATCGATCACAAGCCCACAATCCCAAGCATATCTGTGCAGCATGCTGGCTGTTAAGGTACTTTTGGGGAAACATTTCCAATCATCACAATGATGCCCACAATTGTGACTATATAGTATTAATGAATACAGGAGCAGTTACAGATCTGTAACTAGAGTAAATCCATAACTGCAAAACAGGATGCCAGACTATATTTTGGATTTTTATCTCACCAGACAACACACATGAAGTCATGGGATTCAGATACTAGCTACAAGAACATTTCTGCGCGCCAGCAACTAGTGTAGAGTGGGTTTGTTCATCTTGTAGCTCCCAGTTTGGGGTATATGCAGGGCAGTGAGGCTCCCTGTTGTATCCATTAGAGAGAATAGAGGAAACTTACCCCACCCCTTCTCACATTCTCAGTGGGGAGAAGAAATGGGGCAAGAAGGAAATCCCTGCTGTTATGTCCAAGCTTAGTTGGTTTGTGCCCCGTATGCTATTGTTTCCCATTCAGACTTTGGGGCAAGCAAAACCCCTCAGAGACCCCTGGGACTGGCGAGGCCGAGGTTTCTCTTCTCTGACATAGATGAGGGAGAGTATTCTTTTGAACCAGGTTAGCACAGAGAGGCATAAAGAAATATTCAAAACATTTTTACTCCAGAGGAGAAAATACAGCAAAGGAGCTTGTGAATCTGTAAAAGAGGTTGTGGGTGGAAGTGATTTGTTATTTTTTCCTTTTTTGGTTTTTCAACCACACAACTGTACACAGTCAGAAGCATAGAAATTTTAGTTTACAAAGAATCTGTGTCACCGTGTTGTCATACATTCACATCCTTTTTCACAATGGTGGAAGTGGGCCCATGGACCATGTGCAGGCCCCAAACCATGCTGAACCGGTCTTTCCTGCCAAAAAAGGAAAAGAAAAAAATGGTGGAAAATCCTACTGTGTTTGCAAGTGACCTTTAAGCCATTGGTAAGACTCCAAAATAGCCTTTTAAAAAGTGTGGAAGTAACACAAATGTCAGCTTGTGTTCCTATAAAAAGCTGTTTGGAGCCTACAAGAGGGGAAGAGATAAAATAGCCTATAAATGGTACTTTCCCCGCCCCCAGGTTTCTGAAGGTGGGATGGGCATTTTTTTATTTTTTGTTTAATGGAGGGTTGGCAGTATGACTGTGACCCAAAAGGGTCAAAGACAAGGTATTTGTAACTTTGTATGGTTTTACATGTTATATGTTTTTAAAAATAATTATAATTATAACGATTTTAACTGCTTTGTAATGTGTTTTATATATTTGTTAGCCACCTTGGACTCCCACGTTGGGAGAAAGGCAGAATAAAAATAATAAATAAATGCCTCCAAACCAAGTGAAAAATCCCTACTCTCTGGCAGGCCTATGAGGCCTCACAAAAGTACCCTACACTCTCTGATATTCGGTGTCGTCTCTGTATGTAATTCATCGCGGCAATATTATATATATTTAAGCATATTTTTCTTGCCTTGAGCAAAAGCAGGTTCCCATGCAGTCAGACATAATATAATAGCAGTCCTGCCTTTGGACTTATCTCATTTAAATGATGTTAGTGTTAAGGGAGAATGGTGTGGGGAAGAAATAGGAAACAGACTTCATCTATAAATCTAAAACTTTGCCCAAAATTGATCCCATGTGTAGCAGCTCTTTCAGATTTCCCATGAAGAGAGAGTGTCTTTTTATATAATAAATAAATAATAAAACTTTATTTTGTTCCCTCCCTGTCCATTGCACATTGGCTGTCTTGAGCCAAGCAGAAGGAGTCCGGGTGATTACGCTGTTAAACAACAGAACAGAGTCCCTCTGCCTGCCTGCACTGACTGCCGCGTGTCTGAGAGTAAAGGGTGAAACAGCAGTTGAAAACATGAAGCAAAAAGGTTTGAATTAGAGTCACTCTTGCGCGGTAACCACATACACACACTGAAGGAGCCTCCAGGTTTTACCTTTGACTTATCCAAGGGTCACGGCAAAATCCATAATTTTTCCCAAACTACCCGTCAGTTTAATACAGTGAGGTCAACCTAACAGACAGTCAATGTATACAGTAATTTTTAAAGTGTATAAGTTTTTAGTACTGATCAACCTGAGCCTAAAGATTGGAGAAATAGTAGCCAAATGGGAGCTGGTCCCTCAGCAGAATCAAAAGAGCAGACTTGATTCCCATCTTTCATCTGCGAAGCCGATGGAAAGAGTAGAAAGCACCACATGGAGATTCTGGGCTAGGATAACCCATTACCAGTAACCATACACCGTTCTTTCCCTTTTTTCTTTCTTCTGTGGCATCTTTTTAAAAGAGGTATGAAACAAAATTAGCTTCCTGCTAGCTATTTCTTTTTGTTTTTTTTTTTTACCAGGACTGACTGATATGCTGATTCTTCTTGTCCTGCAGGTTTTTCAAGGCACAGTTCCTTTACACGAAGGCATTCCCACATGCGGCTCACAGGAGGCTTATATGGACTTTGAGGATGACAGCCGGGGGGGGATGGCGATTTGATATGGACATGGGGATAATCTAACTTTATTCCATCAATGTGGGTTCAGAGGAATTGTGTGGGTTGTTTGTTTTCTTGCTCTGCTATTTTTTCTTACTTTTTAAAAACGCATATCCCGCAGGTTTAATTCAGCCAACAGGCACGGGAACAGGACATACTTGGAAATAAAGTAATCCGATAGTATGTGGGAACTATAGTTTACTGGTAACAGAGACTGAGAAGGCTTAGCAACAAATGGAAAGTTTCCCAATGAGGTTGATTTTCTCTTTCTCCTGTGTGTGCTTTAAATGCAAGAACATTTGTATATAGAAAAGTACGGTCATAATATGTATTGTAATACAAATATTAAAATGACACATGGAGCTGGCATCCGTGTTCAGTACTACTGATGTCATCAGTCTGCCTTCCCTCGTCCTTACTTCACTTTTCCGGCTCATGGCAGCATCCATGGCCAAAATGTCCCCCACAAACCCTACCTTTTCAGCAACACAGTTCCCCCTCTTGAAAAACAACAACAGCCCTTTTCCATGCTGTGTGAGGTAGGGATTTGAGTGGTTGCCGGCATCCGTCGCTCTTTCGAAGGACACACGCAAAGGGCTATCGGAAGATTGCTAAGATCTGTGTCAGCTCATTCCCCCACTCTGCACAGCATGGAATAGCCATGCTGAGAGGCCTGGGCTGCTGAAAAAAATAGGTTTAGGTGGTACCCATCAAGAGTAATGTAGGCTACAGAGATGAGGACTACATCGCTTAATATGCAACAATTTCAGCCATGTTTTTTGACCCTGCCTTCCTTTTTGGTGCTATGGCGGCAGTTTTATATGGAGTTTAAGGGCATGGTTCATTGAACGTGGTTTCCATGATCCTTTATGGCCTGCTCTGTCTTAAAAGCCTCTTGGTTTGAACCTCCAACACTTGTTTCTATAGAACCTGTTAAACAGATTCAGCTATTAGGCTGAGGGGTGATGGTTTGGAATTTTGTGATGTGAGTACACTGTTGTTTGGCAAATGTTTAATCACATTTAATTCTCATTTTAAGGTCCTTCGACTTTTCACCTCAGAAAACCAATATCAGTCAATTTTCTGGCAATGCATCCAATGCTAATAGTGTGGGGGAAAACATATTTGCCAAAGAGATAGTCGTGTTGGGCCAGAATAGCCGTCTGGGCGAGACAATCTAGCTCTCTTTTTTCCCCTTTGGGTTATATGTATGGAGGGAGCCATTAATCCGCCCAAGCACAGTGAACCGCATTGGTGAAGGGCAAAACACGATGGAAGCAAAGTCCATAGCTTTCATTTCAGTACTAGCTGGGGCTGACTGGAACATGTTTCCCACAGCAGCAGTGTTTTTAACGACACCACTCACTCCCAACTAATGTTTGATCACTGGGAGGCAAAGAGATGCAGTGGAATGATAAGCACTTCACTGAAGGCGTAGCTAGAGCACACAACCCACAGAGCACATTATATAGTTGGCCCGCCTGAAGTGTTGACTAACAAAATTTAGGACTAAGTGTAGACTGGAAAGTTTATATTATCAGTTGAAAATGTAAAGATAGCTAGGTAATAGTAACATGAGAGAATGATAATCATAAGGAGGGACTTGCTATCTGTAAAAAAAAACTGATAGTGGGTCCCAAACACACTGCAGAAACAAGTCAGTTTGAGATGGCTTTAACTGCCCTACCTCAATGCTAGGGATCCTGGGAATTTGTAGGTGTATTGTGTGGGCAACCAGACCATCTCCTGACAGAGAAGGGCTGTCTGTCTCACAAAACTAAGTTCCCAGAATGCCCTAGCACTGAACCAAGGTCATTAAAGCGGGTGGTCAGACGCTGTACATAAGTTACATAAGACAGTAATATCTGCAGTGTATTTTGGACCAGGTGTCACAGAGATATGTATCTCGGTTTTATTATGACATAATAATGGCATGAAATGGGGCTAATGTAGTACGGTGCACAGAAGATTGCCATGGTCCTAAGCAAGAGACCGTAGATGGGGAATATATACAATTAACAACAAAGACATTTTAACAATAATCTCTTCCCCTTAGAGTGGTTTCCAAGTATCAAGGACTCAGTGAGTAGAATTTTAGCAAAAATAGTAACAGTGATTTATTATGGTTAAGTGCCTAAAAACAACCAAGGGACTTTATCACACGTGGGGGGGTTGCAGCTCAGATCCGCAGTCCACTCCTGTCTAGCAATGCAAAAGCAATGAATGTTTTTTTCACACCCAGATCCAAGAGTCGCTCCTGTCTGAAATGCGAAGTAAGTTAAAACGTGATGTTTTTACCACACCTGGTGTGCCTTTCTGTTGCTCGTCTTTTCTCGTTCGTTCCCGAATTGAGGGGGAAGCGAGTCAAGTTCTATTCAAGCAAGTCAGCGAAAGATGCGGTTTCGATCAGCAAAGCGGAGTGGAGTGCACATTGTATTACACCGACACCGATAGGGTTTCAACTATTCAATCGGCACCCTTGCACACGCTCAGTGGGGCGCTGGAGCTGTCCTCCTTACCTGCCCCCTCCTTACGTCATCCTTCATCAGGGTGAAGAGCAGTCAGGGGCATGGAATGGGATAGGTCGCTGGGTATCCCGGGGCCGGAGGATGCGGGATGGGCGGGGAGGGGGGGGGGGGGGGGGAGAGGGGCAGGGGATGATAGGATAGCTCGCGGTGGGTCGCTGGGGCCCAGGATCGGGATGCAGGAGAATGGCAGAGGATGATGGTGATAGCTCGCTGGGGGTGGGTGGGGCCAGGATAGGGATGCAGGAGAAGGCAGGGGGGATGATGGGATAGCTCTTGGGGGGTCCCTGAGGGGCAGGATCGAGATGCAGGAGAAGACAGGGGGATGATGGGATAGCGTCTTTAGGGGGGGTCCCTGGGGCCAGGATCAGGAGGCAGGAAGAAGGGCAAGGGAGATGATGGGATGGGTAGCGAGTTTTGCAGAGGGGGCAAGATGGGGCGTGAAGGAGGAAGGAGGGGGATGGGAGGAGCAGGACGCGGGGGCCAAGGGGGGGGTGGGGGACATCGGGAGTGGTTTTGCCACACAGACCAATTCGGAGTGGCATCAAAAGTGCGGCCTAGAAGCAGAATCTGTGAAGTCACGTTTTTTCCGGTTTTTACCAAAATGAGGGGTCACTTGGAATTCACTGCGGAAGCACCTCGCAAGGAGGCTCCCAAGGAAAGGAATTGTCGTCTGATAACACATTCACGGTTACGGACATGAATGTGGAATCAATTGGAAGTGGCAGTCACGTCAGAACTGAGCCGGAAATCTCCAAAAAGCTCCGTGTGATACACGTCCATGGAGGCTATACATCATAAAAACAGTTACAACGGACTTGTATATACGGGCTCCCTCGGGTTACGAAATTAATCGTCCGCGGCTAATTTCTAACCCCGAACCCTTGTAACCGAATTGCCCTAAGGCGGCTAATGGGAAAAAAAAGCCGGCTCTGCCGCGGCTCCATGTACAACCGCGCCGGCGTTTTTCGTCCCCGAAAAAAACGTTCGTAACCCGAACCAATACCTCCCTATGGGCTTGATTCGTATCCCGAAAAATTCGGCAGCTGGGTATCGTTTTATTCCGACTGGTACCACTGTCGCGGTGGGAAGGCGAGAAACGGTTAGGGTAAAAAGTGGACCCAAACCGCAGTGATGTAGACACAAGGCAATTAGAAGTACTGGACGGAACTCGTATCAAAAGCAAGGAGCCTCTTCCCAGGGAAAGCTCAAGAGTACCAATTCGGGTTGAGAAGCTCCTGACCCCTGCTCGTGCGGTCGCAGGAAGCACCGCCTTTCGCGTGAGCCTATAAACAGTTGTGCCAGGGGAATTTTGTACGTGCTGTGGCATATTTGCCGGGATTGTAGCGTTTAGAGCCGTGTTATTAATCCCCCAATGTTTTACCCTTGACTTCTCCACGGGTCTATCAAAATCAATAAAGTTGGGCCCCACAACCTATCCTCAACCTATACTAGATCGATTCTAGTCACGTTATATATCAGTCAATGTGGCCTCAGGGTTTGTAAGTATGTAAACAAAACAAATGAGGACAAGCAAGCGTAGGGAAGGAACAACATGGGGGGAATTGACGAGACAGTGCGTTCATCATAACACGTAGATAACATAAAGTAAATAATAAAATTTTAGTGATAGCCCGCTTTTCGCATACGTATCATCAGAGGGCTTACAGTATTAAAAACATATGATACAACAAAAACAATATATCAACGGCCCCCCTACAAAGATATTAAAAATATGGATAGGAAACCACGCTATTAAATAAACCTATTAGTTAAAAACCCAATAACAACAAGTGGTAGTGGCCATAATATAAAAATGCAGCATATGCGGGGGGGCTGGGTGAAAACTTATTCCGAAAAAGGCCTGCCGGAGAGAGCTGCCTTACATAGCTTTTTGACGCTATCCAGGTTGCGTTGATTTGATTGGAATCTCGTACAGTAAATCATTTCCCCAAGGTTGTCACCGGGAGAAGAGAATTTCCTCTGGCGAGGTGCAGCCAGTCTGTTCGTGTTTGGCTGAATATGTTCCTCCAAGAGGACCTGTGAGACGTGCAGGGTGGATATACGCGAAAAGTAAGCGATCCTTGATAGGTTGGACCCAATTCAATGTAGGGCTTTAACGATACTAATCAAACCCTTGTATTGTGCCCGGAAGTCTAATAGGTCGCCAGTGGAGTGAATTAAGATGGTTCGAGATTTTCTGGTGACCAGCCTGGCTGCCATATTCTGCCTAATTGAAGCTTCCAGAACTACGCACAATGGAGTGTGCCTTACAGAAATTGAGTCGTGACGTTACCAGTGGCATGTACTACAGTTTAAGTTCCCTTTGTCAGTCAAGGGTGCCGGTGGCATATCAGTCACAGCTGATAATAGACTCTCCTGCGCATTTGCATTCACTGGTCTTCACATTTTACTTAAATGTAAAATCCAACTTATTACTAATAGGATTATTTAATATGCAGTCCCCTAAATTAAATGACAATATTTGCTAATCAGTAGTGGTGTGACAAACAATTGACCGGTTAGCTGATGCAGCAGGATAGAACTAAGAGCCATTATTCAAGTCGCATTGAGCCAGAATAAGATTGCCCAGCGCGCTTAAAATTGATGTGATTAATCCTCAATATTCTTTCTTTATTTTTTTAATTTATAGTGGCATTGACTGGTAAACATGTTACATTATTCCAGAAGATGTTTTGTTATTTTAGTTTTAAATGTGATACCTTTTCTACAACAAAATGCTGTTTTTTCCATAGTATCATGGCACAAGAATGTCAAAAATTTTCATTTTATCTTTTTAGTTATGTTGTGCTCAACTGAGTTTAAAAAATGCAAAAACATCGCATTTTTCTGAATATTTCCTTGTGTTGTGACAAACAGTCCCTTGTTTTTATCTTTAATCCTGTGAGAATAAACGCATAGAATGATCTGAGGGAAAGAACGAGAAATGTACTTGTGGACTTCACCACTGAAACAATAAAAGTGGACAATAGAAGGCTGGGGACAACTTACAATAGGGACATTGTAAATTAACTAATAATATCACTGCGAGGCTTATTAAAAGGTGGCAGGGGTTAAATTTTTTGAGCAATATCGTAAACAAGAGAACAGGCAGAAACAATAGAAGCCATAATCGTGAATTTAAGACCTTATCAGCTATCGACAAAATAAAGGGAAATGGAGCCCGAGGCTTCAGAAGGCTATGTACCCGTGTGATTGTTAAGCTGCCATTCCCTTTCTGCAGGTGAGGATGGTGTAAACACATTTAGTTGTCTATATCTGGATAAAATCCATTCAATAAAAAGATATAGCTTATAGATGGTGATATGGAAGAATCAGGGGAGAAAGGTAAGATGGGTATGAAAGCACAGTATAAACTATGACGGACAAGTATTGGCATTTTACAGACATAAAACAGATTTTAGACAACTTTCAGAATGAAAAATGGCTATTAGTGAGTTTAATGCGCATAAAGAAAAAACCAGAAAAGAACGTTTGAAACATATCTAAGGAACATGATAACGAACATACTTCCGAAAAAATCAGATGAGCATTTCAGTGTTCAGGACTTAATGGTTGTCAAGGATACCAACAATATAAAAATATCAGAAAACGACTTTACATTCTTTCTTCACTATCCTATTCGCCATCCTGTTTAGTTCACAAGCATAATAGATACTGAATGCAACGATTTGCCACCAGTGCTGCCCTTCCCAATCAGCAAATTTATTATTTAGTTGTTTTATTCTTGTGCTACCCACCGTTAAGCCTTGGAATGATTCCACATAAAGTCCTTTTCAAATACTACAGATATATAATTAAAAAACTTTTTTAAAGGTTTTAACACAAGACGAGAAGTGACCCATGTGGAAACCAACACACGTGCACGATCCCACAAGCGAACACACGTGTTTCAATTTTTTTCTCGCCCCTCAGTCAACTCGATCTG
>NC_056523.1:295903460-295903929 GCF_019175285.1 Sceloporus undulatus | reverse complement strand
TTTCATAATTTTCCCCACAGTTGTATTTCAACAAATCATATCTCTTAGCTATCTAGAATTACCAAAATTACCACTGGAAAAACATAAATCAAAACTATTTCATTTATTATGTATTTTATTTTATTAATATTTTATTATCAATAAAGGGGGGGGGGGGAAAGACCTATCATGATACTACAGTCCACCCTTCTCTTACGCAGGGGATTCGTCCCAGACCCCCTGCGTAAGAGAAAATATGCGGATGCTCAAGCCCCATTCAAATGAATGGGGCTCATGCCCGTGGCAGTGGTGTGGGGGGCGCACGCCACAGGAGCGCGCCTCATTCATGCGAATGGGATGCACTGCCCCTTGTGCCCCACAGCTTGAGCGCATACGCTCGTCCACGTATAGCACACCCGCATATAACGCGGGCACACTGTATATATGCCCCAGTTACTATTTTGGATCAAAAGCTTTCTCTGTTAATGTA
>NC_056523.1:295833922-295903360 GCF_019175285.1 Sceloporus undulatus | reverse complement strand
ATACACGGATTTAAGCATACACGGTTTGAAAATGTTCCAAAAAAGTATAAATTTACCTTGATGTTCCATTTTTTATTAGGGACACCATTTTGCTATGTCATTATACTTAATGGGACTTGAGCATACACGGATTTTGTTATACACGGGGGATCTTGGAACCAAACCCCAGCGTATAGCAAGGATCCACTGTACCACTGGAAAAACATAAATCAAAACTATTCCATTTATTATGTAGAGAGCATCTCTCTCCCCCTAAATTAGCTACACTTGCTTGTTTTCTACCAGTTTGGTTCTTACGCTTTCTTGCAACCATATTTTTTTCCCCTTTCTATCTTTCATGTTTCACATTTAAAATTCTGAATTGATTTACTCTATACATTTTAATTTGTCACTACTTGATCTTACTCTACGTGTTTTTGTAGATTTTCCCCCGCAATACTTCAGTATCGTATCCCACTCATCCTCTATGTTAATGCTATTTTCTTCCCTTATTTTTCTTGATATTCTATCTACCTATCTTAGCTCTAGCAATTTCTGCATCCATTCTTCTGTTGCGGGTACTGACTGTGACTTCCATTTTTGAGCATAAATTATTCTTGACAATGTTACCATATAGAGAATCAGTCTTAGATGTTTTTTTTCTATTGATCTGTCTAGAATGGATGTACATTTCAGGTTTCATTGGGCATTGTGTCTGTATTGTTTCACTGATAATTAAATGTATGTTCTTCCAAAAAGACCTAGGTCTTTTACATTTCCACCATAAGTGGAAATAGGTACCATCTTTACTTTCACATTTCCAGCATTTTCTGTTACTATTTTTGTATATATTAGCCAGGATCAGGTGTCACATGTAACGCATTTTGTAGTAATTTCAGTTTATGGTGACCACGTGAATGAAGGCCCTCAAAGAGACCCTGTTATTAACAGTCCTTTTCTAGGTCTTGAAAATGTGGTGTTTCTTTTATTGAGTCTTTTCCTGTTTTCACACTATCTTCAACTTTACCAAGCACTGCCATCTTTTCCAGTGATTCATATAATATCATGATATGTCCAAAGTACAACCTCTGTTTAGTCATATTGGACTCTAGGGAGAATTCAGCTTTGATTTGCTCTTGTACCCATTTATATGTCTTTTTGATAGTTCATAACAGGAACGTAGCCAGGGGGGGGGGGGGTCTGTGGGGTCCGGACTCCCCCTTCCTTTAGATGCAACGAATGGTGTGTGCCGCTGCACCCAAGCCCCATTATAATGGTGGTACTTAGTCTGGACCCCCCTTTCCCAAAATCCTGGCTACGTCCCTGTTCACAATATCCATTTAATTCTTTTTCAGCACATTTCAAATAAATTGACTTTCTTCTTCTCACCTTTCATAATTGACTGGCTTTTACAATCATAGATAGAAATCTGAATTACTATAGCATGGATAATTATGATTTTGGTATCCAGGGATGTATCTTTCTGCTTGAGGATCTTAACTAATTCCTTCATAGCTTCCCTTCCACATCTTCTTTTGATTTCTTGACTACAGTCCCCACTTTGATTTATTACTGACCGAATGTGTTTTTTAAAAACCCATTTAACTATGCCTTCATTGCCTACTTAAAAGTTATATAAATCTGAGGTAATTTTTATTTGTTTATTTTCTTAATATTAATCTGTAGCCCTGACCATACACTTTCTTAATTTTCCTCAGTTGTCATTCCAAGTCTTTCCTTTTTTCTGATATGGTGCCATATGTATTTCTTAAATTCTTTATGTTCCTTCCTTCAGTATACACAAATCCCTCTTCTGAATCTAACCTTGCTTTCTATATGATTTGTTCTGCATATATATTACACAGATAGGGTGATAAAATGCAGGTTTGTCTGATGTCTTGCCAGCTGGAAACCATTCTAATCTATAAAGAATTTATAGAACATAAAGAATTTAAGAAATGTCATCCTGCTGCACCACAATCACAAGCATTGTCTGATGCAGCTGCTGGCTGTTAAGGTACATTTGGGGGAACATTTACAATCATATAGAAAGCAAAGTAGATTCAGAAGAGGGATTTGTGAATACTGAAGGAAGGAACATAAAGAATTGAAGAAATGTCATCCTGCTGCATCACGATCACAAGCCCACAATCCCAAGCATTATCTGATGCAGCTGCTGGCTGTTAAGGTACTTTTGGGGAAACATTTACAATCATCACAATGATGCCACAATTGTGACTATATAGTATTACTGAATACAGGAGCAGTTACAGATCTGTAACTAGGTAGAATCCATAACTGCAAAACAGGATGCCAGACTATATTTTTGGATTTTTATCTCACAGACAACACACAATGAAGTCATGGGATTCAGATACTAGCTACAAGAACATTTCTGCAGCCAGCAACTAGTGTAGAGTGGTTTTGTTCATCTTGTAGCTTCCCAGTTTGGGGTATATGCAGGGCAGGTGAGGCTCCCTGTTGTATTCCATTAGAGAGAATAGAGGAAACTTACCATGTGCAGGCCCTCCAACCATCTCTGAACTCTGAACCGGTCTTTCCTGCCAAAAAAGGAAAAGAAAAAAAATGGTGGAAAATTCCTACTTGTGTTTGCAAGTGCCTTTAAGCCATTGTAAGACTCAAAATAGCCTTTTAAAAAGTGTGGAAGTAACCAAATGGTCAGCTTGTGTTTCCATAAAAAGCTGTTTGGAGCCTACAAGAGGGGAAAGACTAAAATAGCCTATAAATGGTACTTTCCCCTGCCCCCAGGTTTCTGAAGGTGGGATTGGGCATTTTATTTTATTTTTTGTTAATGGAGGGTTGGCAGTATGACTGTGACCCAAAAGGGTCAAAGACAAGGTATTTGTAACTTTGTATGTTTTACATGTTATATGTTTTTAAAAATAATTATAATTATATGATTTTAACTGCTGTTGTAATGTGTTTTATATATGTTGTTAGCCACCTTGGATCCCACTTTGGGAGAAAGGCAGAATAAAAATAAATAAATAAATGCCTCCAAACCAAGTGAAAATCCCTACCTCTACATGCAGCCTATGATGCCTCTCACAAAAGTACCCTACACTCTCTTTATATCGGTCTCTCTGTATGTAATCTCATCTCTTGCAATATTTATATATTTAAAGCATATTTTTCTTGCCTTAAGCAAAAGCAGGTTCCATGCAGTCAATAATAAATAAAGCAGGTCCTGCCTTTGGACTTATCATTTAAAATGTGTGATTAAAGGGGAAATGGGTGGGGAAGAAATAGGAAAACAGACTCATCTATAAATCTAAAACTTTATGCCCAAAAATTGATCCCATGTGATAGCAGCTCTTTCAGATTTCCCCATGGAGAGAGAGTTTCTTTTTATAATAATAAATAAATAATAAAACTTTATTTATGTTCCTCCTCCCTGTCCATGACAATTGGCTGTCTTGAGCCAAGCAGAAGGAGTCCTGGGTGATTAACTGCTGTTAAACAAACAGAACAGAGTCCCTCTCCTGCCTGCACTGACTGCCGCTGTCTAGAGAGTAAAGGGTGAAAGCAGAGTTGAAACACTGAAGCAAAAAGGTCTTAATTAGAGTCACTCTTGCTCTGTACACACATACACACACTGAAGGAGCCTCCAGGTTTTACCTTTGACTTATCCAAGGGTCATGGCAAAATCCATAATTTTGGTCCCAAAACCTACCCTCAGTTTATACATGAGGTCAACCTACAGTCAAATGTATACAGTATTTTTAAAGTTATAAAGTTTTTATACTGATCAACCTGAGCCTAAAGATTGGAGAAATAGTAGCCAAATGGAGCTGGTCCCTCAGCAGAATCAAAAGAGCAGACTTTGCTTCCCATCTTTCATCTGCTAAAGCCAGATGAGAGTAGAAAGCACCACATGGATATTCTGGGCTAGGATACCCATTACCATACACCTTTCTTTCTCTTTTTTCTTTCTTCTGTGCATCTTTTTAAAAGGGTTATGAAACAAAATTAGCTCCTGCTAGCTATTCTTTTTTTTTTTTTACCAGTACTGACTGATATGCTTATTCTTCTTGTCCTGCAGGTTTTCAAGGCACAGATTCCTTTACACGAAGGCATTTCCCACATGCTGCTCACAGGATGGATTATATGGACTTTGAGGATGACAGCCGGGGATGGCGATTTGATATGGACATGGTGATAATCTACATTTATTCCATCAATTGGGTCATAGGATTTGTGGTGTTTTGTTTTCTCTGCTATTTTTTCTTTCCTTTTTAAAAACTCATATTCCCTCAGGTTTAATTCAGCCAACAGGCAAGGGAACAGACATACTTGGACATAAAGTATCCAGATTATGTGGGAAACTATAGTTTACTGTACAAGACTGAGAAGGCTATAGCAACAAAAATGGAAAGTTTCCCAATGATTTGATTTCTCTGTTGTGCTTTAAAATGCAAGAACATTTGTATATAGAAAAGTACTGTCAAATAATTTATTGTAATACATATTAAAATGACACATGGACTGGCATCCTGTTCAGTAATAATGATGTCATAAGTCTGCCTTCCATCGTCTTAATTCACTTTTATGCTCATTGCACATACAATGGCCAAATGTCCCCACAAAACCTACCTTTTCAGCAACACAGTTTCCCCCTCTTGAAAAAACAACAACAGCCCTTTCCATGCTGTTGGAGGTAGGGATTGAGTGGTGACGCATCCGTCTCTCTTTAGCAGGACACACTGCAACAGGGCTATAGGAAGATTGCTAGATCTGTGTCAGCTCATTCCCCCACTCTGCACAGCATGGAAATAGCCATGCTGAGAGGCCTGTGCTGCTGAAAAAATAGGTTTTAGTGGGTACCATCAAGAGATGTAGCTACAGAGATGAGACTACATCTCTTAATGCACAATTTCAGCCATGTTTTTTTGACCCTGCCTTCCTTTTTGGTGCTATGGTGGCAGTTTATATGTAGTTTAGGGCAGGTTCATTGAACAGTGGTTTCATGATCCATTTATGGCTGCTATGTATTAAAAGCATCATTGGTTTGAACCTCCAACACTTGTTTTTATAGAACCTGTTAACAGATTCAACTATTAGGCTAGGGTGTGATGTTTGGAATTTTTATGTGAGTACACTTTTTGGCAAATTTTATCACATTTAATTCTCATTTTAAGTCTTCAGCTTTTCACCTCAGAAAACCATATCAGTCATTTTCTGGCATGCTATCCATGCTATATGTTTGGGGAAAACATATTTGCCAAAGATAGTATGTTGGCCAGAATAGCCAGTCTTGCAGAGACAATCTAGCTCTCTTTTTTCCCCTTTGGTTATATGTATGGAGGGAGCCATTAATCCGCCCAAGCACAGTGACCGCATTGGTGAAGGGCAAACACTATGGAAGCAAAAGTCATATCTTTCAATTTCAGTACTAGCTGTGCTTACTGGAACATGTTTCCACAATGCAGTTTTTAACAGACACTTCACTCCCAAACTCATGTTGATCACTGGGAGGCAAAGAGATGCAGGAATGATAAGCACTTCACTGAATGCTTATCTAGAGCACACACCACACATAGCAACATTATATATTTGCCCTCATAGAAAGTGTTGACTAACAAAATTTAGACTAAGTTTAGACATGGAAAGTTTATATTAATCAGTTGAAAATGTAAGATACTAGGTAATATTAACATGAGAATGAATAATCATAAGTATGGACTTTGCTTATCTGTAAAAAAAAACTGATAGTGGTCCCAAACACACTGCAGAAACAATTCAGTTTGAGATGGCTTTAACTGCCCTACCTCAATGCTAGGGAATCCTGGGAATTGTAGTTTATTGTGGCACCAGACCTCTCTGACAGAGAAGGCTGTCTCACAAAACTAGTTCCCAGAATTCCCTAGCACTGAACCAGGTCAATTAAAGCGGTGTCATACGCTTTACATAATTTTACATAATACATAATATCTGCAGTGTATTTTGGACCAGTGTCACAGAGATATTTATCTCGGTTTCTTATGACATAATAATGCATGAAATGGCTAATTGTAGATAGATTGCCATGGTCCTAAAGCAAGAGACCTTATATTGGGAATATATACAATTAACAACACAGACATTTTACTCTCTTCCCCATTAGAGTTGTTTCCAAGTATCAGGACTCAGTGAGTAGATTTTAGCAAAAAATAGTAACAGTGTATTTATTATTTTTAAGTGCCTAAAAACAACCAAGGGACTTTATCACACGTGGGGGGGTTTGCAGCTCAGATCCGCAGTCACTTCTGTTCTAGCAATGCAAAGCATGATGTTTTTTCACACCAGATCCAGAGTCACTTCTGTCTAGCAATGCGAATTAAGGTTAAAACGTGATGTTTTACCACACCTGGTTGCCTTTCTGTTGCTCTTCCGAATTGAGGGGGAAGCGAAGTCAGTTCTATTCCAAGCAAGTCACATGATGCGGTTTCAAGCAAAGCGGAGTGAGTGCACATTGTATTACCACACCAGAGGGTTCAACTATTCAAATCGGCACCCTTGCACACACTCAGTGGGGCTCTGGACGCTGTCCTCCTTCCCTGCCCCCTCCTTAGCTGTCATCCTTCATCAGGGTGAAGAAGCAGTCAGGGGATGATGGGATAGGTCGCTGGGGATCCCTGGGGCCAGGATTCGGATGCAGGAGAAGGCAGGGGATGATAGGATAGCTCGCTGTGGGTCGCTGGGGCCAGGATCGGGATGCAGGAGAAGGCAGAGGATGATGGGATAGCTCGCTGGGGGTTGGTGGGGCCAGGATCGGGATGCAGGAGAAGGCAGGGGATGATGGGATAGCTCTTTGGGGGGTCCCTGGGGCCAGGATCAGGATGCAAGAGAAGACAGGGGATGATGGGATAGCTCTTTAGGGGGTCCCTGGGGCCAGGATCAGGATGCAGGAGAAGGCAGGGAATGATAGGATGGGTTGCAGGTTTGCAGAGGGGGCAAGATGGGCTGGAGGAGGAGGAGGGGGATGACGGAGCAGGACGCAGGGGGCCAAGGGGGTGACATCGGAGTGGTTTTCCACACCAGACCAATTCGCAGTGCAATCAAAGTGCGCCTAGAAGCGAATTCTGTGAAGTCACTTTTTTTCCGGTTTTACCAAAATGAGGGGTCACTTTGGAATCACTGCGGAAGCACCTCGCAAGGAGCTCCCATAGAAAGGAATGTCGTCTGATAACACATTCACGTTACGACATGAATGTGCATCATTGGAAGTGCAGTCACGTCAGAACTGAGCCGGAAAATCTCCAAAAAGCTCCGTGTGATACACTCCATGGTGCTATACATCATAAAACACAGTTAACAACTACTGTATATATTCATGTTTAAGTCTAGAAATTTTAGTTTAAAAGTTGACCCAAAAACCTAAGTTGATGTATCCACAAGTCAATATAAGTACTGTACTTTAACTCTTATAAAAGAAAGGAGCCATCCCCAGGTAAAAGCCAAGAGTACAATCTGTTTTAGAAGCACTGACCCCCTTCTATTTTCTCATTAATCAAGCCTTTAGCGTGAGCATAAACAGTTTTAACCAGCTGGAATTTTGTAAGTTCTTTGGCATCATTTTCCTTTATTTCATCTTTTAGATCCTTTGTTATAATCCCCCAATGTTTTACCCTTGACTTATCCACGGGTCATATCAAAATCCATAATTTGGGCCCCAAAACCTATCCTCAACCTATACATGAGATCGACTTATAGTCAAGTATATACAGTAAATGTTGCTCAGGTGTTTTAATGTATGTAAACAAACAAATGAGGAAAAGCAAGCATAGGGGAAGGAACAAAAATGGGGGGAATTGAGAGACAGTGATTTCAATCATAACACGTTAGATAAATAAATAAATAATAAAACTTTTATTTATATCCCGCTTTTCTGCCATAAGGTAATCAGAGCGGCTTACAGTATAAAAACATCTGATACACAACACAATATATCATAAGCCCCCCTTACAAATGAATTAAACATATTACTATTAAAACCACTCTATTAAATAAACTATTATTAAAACCAATAACAACAGGTGAGTAGTGGCATAATATAAAATATGCAGCATATGTGGGGGGTATGCTGGGTGAAAACTATTCCAGAAAGGCCTGCCGGAAGAGAGCTGCCTTAATAGCTTTTTTGAAGCTATCCAGGTTGGTGATTTGATGGATCTCTTCCAGTAAATCATTCCACAATCGGAGTGGTCACGGAGAATGTCCTCTGGGAGGTTGCAGCCAGTCTGGTCTTGTTTGGCTGCAATATGTTCCTCCCAGAGGACCTGAGAGTGCAGGGTGGATTATACGGAAGTAAGCGATCCCTTAGATAGGTTGGACCCAATCCATGTAGGGCTTTAAAGATAATAATCAACACCTTGTACTGTGCCCAGAAGCTAATAGGTAGCCAGTGGAGTGACTTTAAGATGGGTCTTAGATTTTCTGGTGACCAGCCTGGCTGCCATATTCTGCACTAATTGAAGCTTCCGAACTAAGCACAATGTAATGTGCATTACAGAAATTGAGTCGTGAAGTTACCAGTGCATGTACTACAGTTTCAAGTTCCCTTATGTCCAGTAAAGGGTGCAGTTGGCATATCAGCCAAAGCTGATAACAGACACTCCTGAGCATTGCATTCACCTGGTTTACACATTTACTTAAATGTAAATCCAACTTATTCCCTAATAGGCTTATTTAATATTGCAGCCTAAATGAAAATATCTGCTAATCAGTAGTGTGTGAAAACAATTGACGGTAGTGATGCAGCAGAATTAGACCTAAGAGCCATTATTCAAGTAGCATTGAGCCAGCATAAGCATGCCAGAGCTTACCAAATCTGATGTGATTAACCTCAATATTCTTTCTTTCTTTTTTTAATTTATAGTTGGCATTGACTGGCTAAACATGTACATTATTACAGAAGATTGTTTTGTTAATTTTAGTTTTAAAATGTGATACCTTTTCCTACAACAAAATGATGTTTTTTTCCCATTAGTATCAGGGCACAAGAATGAAATTTCATTTTATTCTTGTAGTTATGATGTTGCTCAAATGAGTTTAAAATGCAAAAAAAAAATGCATTTTTTCTAGAATATTTCCTTTTGTTGTTGACAAACAGTCCTTGTTTTTATTTTAATACTGTGAGAATGAAAAGCATAGAATGATCTGAGGGGAAAGAAGAGAAATGTAAATTGTGGACTTCACCACTGAAACAATAACATTGGCCATCTAAGGTGGGGAGAACTTAAATATAGGGCCTAAAATTAACTAATAATATCACTGGAGGCTTTTCTTAAAAGGTTGCAGGGGTTAAATTCTTTGAGCAATACTTTACAAAGAGAACCTGCAGAAAAATAGAAGCCCTAATCTTTCATTTAAGACCCTTATCGCATGACAAAATAAAGTGGAAATGGAGCCAGAGTCTTCCTCCATGCCTTACCTTGTGATGTTATAGCTCTTCCATTCCCTTTCTGCAGGAGATGGTTGTAAAAACATTTCTTTTTTATATCTGGAAAAATCCATTCAATAAAAGATAAGCTTTTAGGATGGTGAGTATAGGAAGACATTAAGGGAGAAAGGTAAGCAGGGGTAATGAAATTAACAGAATAAATGAAGGACAAGTATTGGCATATTTACAGACATAAAAGATTAGACAACTTGCAGAATGAAAAATGGTATTAGTGATTTTAATGAGATAAAGAAAAACCCAGAAAGTTTGAACAATCTAAGGAACTGATAAAGAAAATACTTTCCGAAAAAATCAGAATGAGAATTCTAAGTGTTCAGGAATAATTGGTTGTCAAGGAATAACACAAATATAAATAAATATCAGAAACGTCTCTTACATTTTCTCTCTCTCTCTCTCTCTCTCCTTATCCCTATTCTCCCTCCATGCTTTTAAGACACAAGCCATAATAGCTACTGCCTGCCACCTGATTTTGCACCAGTGCGGCTCCTCCAACATGCAAACTTTATTTATTTAGTTGTTTTTATTTCCTGTGCTACCCACAGCTTAAGCTCTCTGGAAGATTCACAAAATAAAGCTTAAAACTATACAGTATAGATATATTAAAATAACTTTTTTAAAGTTTAAAACAAGAAGAGAAGGTGACCAATGTGGAAAACCAATAAAAGTGCAAGATCCAAAAAGCAGTAACACAAGTGTGATTTGTTTTTCGCCTTCAATCAACTTCAGAATGATCATGATATAGGTGCTAGACAAAACACAAGTGCCATCTTGGAAAAACCCTTCTTTTTAGAAGCTATGTGCTTTGCTTCATTCCTTTGATACCCAAAGATAAGATTCTGCACAGAGGTCAGAAACATACTGGAAACCAGTGCCGATCATAAGGTACTTATATAATGTGGTTGCATAAGCCAGGAACTGTTAGATACCTCTTTTGTGTCAGCTGAAGTTCCTAGACTATTTTCAAAGGAAACTTCACTTGCAATATTGAAACAGGAGTGTGGATAATGGTAATTCAACAATCTGACTTTATCTGTCCAGATAGAGTCAACATTCTTATATCTTATAACCTAAGATGAAAAAAGTGTTCTATGCCACCAAGGCCATCATGCCTTGTGACTATACTGGAGCTAAATGCCAATCTAAGAATTGTGTCCTTTGAGATGAGTGTAATCAACCAGAAAAGGCAGTACACAACTCAACTAAACAGAGTGACTAGAGAGCAATACCATATTGTCTGGATTAAATCTTCATTTATTTAGCGCATGTAGGTATTGAGTCATGACACCCAGTGGTGGACATAGACTTATAATAATAATAATAAAATAAAATTTTATTTCTATACCGCTGTTCCAAGGATCACAGCGGTGTACAACAAGGATAAAAACAGATAAAACCATCACAGTCCCATACCCCAATAGTATTACAAAATACAATAAAAACAATTACAACAACAAACAACCATACAAATGGTTGTGTAGAATGGAATACAGCAAAACATTGTGAGGGGGAAAAGCATAACAACAAGGCTCACGGGGGGAAAGCCTGGCGGAATAAATAAGTTTTCAGGTACTTCTGAAAGATATCAAGGGAGGTGGAAGTACGGAGCTCATTGGGGAGGGAGTTCCAGAGCTGTGGGGCTGCAACAGAGAAGGCCCTCCGATATGAAACATATCTAGCGTCTGGAACTCCTAAAAGATGTCTCTCACCCGATCTAAGAGTGCGGGGCAGATTATATGGGGAGAGGCGGTCCTCCAAGTATCCTGGGCCCAAGCCATTTAGGGCTTTATAGGTGATAACCAACACCTTGTATTCGGCCCGGAAGCGAATAGCCAGCCAATGAAAATCTTTTAGGACTGGTGTTATATGGCTGGCTCTGGAACATCCAGTAACCAGCCTAGCAGCCATATTCTGCACTAATTGAAGCTACCGGGTCTGGTACTAGGGTTGCCCCATGTAAAGCGCATTACAGAAATCTAATCGAGAGGTTACCAGAGCATGTACAACGGTTTCAAGGTCCCCCCGGCCAAGGAAGGGTCGCAGTTGGCGTATCAGCCGAAGCTGATAACAGGTGCTCCTGATTGTCGCATCCACCTGAGTAGTAAGGTGGAGTGATGAGTCCAGGAGCACCCCCAAGCTGCGAACAGAGTCCTTCACAGGAAGCGTGACCCAGTTTAGGATTGGTGGAACAATTTCCTTACCTGGGCCAGGAGAGCCTATCACCAGTACTTCAGTTTTCTCTGGATTCAGGCTGAGTCTGTTTTCCCTCATCCAGCCCATTACCGACTCCAAGCAAGCATTAAGAGGAGAGATGCCATCCCTAGTTACTGCATCAGTCGGAGACACAGAGAAGACTATTTGGGTGTCATCAGCGTATTGATAACACCGTGCCCCGTGTCTCCAGATGATCTCTCCCAGCGTCTTCATATAAATGTTAAATAGCATAGGGGACAAAATCGCTCCCTGAGGGACACCAGATGTAAGGGCCCTCCTATCAGAGCGACAGTCCCCCAGCTCCACCATCTGAGATCTGCCCAAGAGGTAGGAATGGAACCACTGCAGAGCAGAGCCCCCAATACCCAACTCCCTCAAGCGACCCAGAAGGATACCATGGTCGATGGTATCGAAGGCCGCTGAGATGTCCAAGAGCACTAACAGGGACACGCTCCCCCTGTCCATGCCCAGACGGAGATCATCAACTAAGGCGACCATGGCAGTCTCAACTCCATAGCCCACCCGGAAGCCAGTTTGAAATGGGTCCAGATAATCCGTCTCGTCCAAGACCCTCTGAAGCTGAAAGGCAACTGCCCTCTCGATCACCTTCCCTAAAAATGGAAGCAGCGAGACAGGCCGATAATTGTTCCGAATTAGGGGGTCAAGGGAGGACTTTTTCAACAAAGGTTTAACAATGGCCGTCTTCAAAGTAGATGGAAACTGCCCATCCCTGAAAGATGAATTAATGATACGGTGTAACATATTAGTTACAACCGTTCCCCCTTGAGCTGTCAGCCATGAGGGACAGGGATCGAGAGAGCAAGTCGTCTTCCTAACGCTTCGGAGAATCTTGTCCACATCCTCAGTACAGACAGACTCAAAGTGATCCAGTTTAATCAAGTCCACAGGCGCAGAAAAGAATGAATTTTTGATTAAATGTGGAGAGAGAATTGGTGCACATTTATCCACCTCTCCAGCAATATCATGTAAATGTAGATCTGTATCTGCATATCTCATGTAAACATGCAACTACTGCATTTGTTTAGCAATACATGACATAACTGTCATATGATAACGCTGTAGTCCCATATCAATGCCTTCTGGATACAGCCATACCAGTAGGAGCACAACCACTGAAATGCAGCTTAACGCACAACCTAGATAGCCTATCCAACACACAACCTTGATAGCCTATCCAGATCATACATCATTTAAATATCCAAAAGAATCAACAGAGGCTCGCTCTCCAACAGGGATGGAATGCAAATTTGACAATTTTCTGACAAATCGAATTTGGAGTTCCCAAACCTTCAGAAAACTTAGATAAGAAGAAAAATGGCATTTCAAAAGTTCCTTCAAATTACAGGAATGTTTTTATTGTTATTCTTGGCACAACACAAATTGTGCTGTTTTTGAAAAGTGCACAAGAGTTTGAGAAACTGTGCAGATTTTCCCTCAAAATTTCCATTCACAGTCTTTTTTACTACGCACAGAAAGCTGCACAGCTTCCCACAGGGCAGAAAACCCTTCTCCTTAAGTTGTTTTTTGCTGTATACTTGACAATGTGCAAAAATGAAAAACTGCAGACTTGACAGTTTGAAAGCTGTGAAACCCAAATTTTATGCAGCAGGAAAAGAAAAATGGGCTGAAACTTCAGCTATACATGGTTTTTTGTGCAACATTTTTGTTGTGCAACATTACTGCTTTTACATAGAAAGCAGCAATGTTGTGCAACAAAAATGTGCAAAATCAGCAATGTTGCACAAAAATGGCTATATGATTTTGTAGTGCAACTTTCACAATTTTGTTGTACACCTTTTTGTTGTATAACATTGCTGTTTACTATATTTATTTTTTAAAAAGGAGTCTTGCACAAAACACACACATGGCTGCCTGAAAGCAATCCTCTCTATCTTGAAAGCAGCACAGGTTTCAGGGAAGCTTTTGCAGTTCTCAGGAAGTATCTACATGTAGAGCTTTTGTGGAAAAGCTGCATAGTTTCCTATCATTAGGTGAAGGGGAATTCTTGAGTGTCTTGAAGCAAGAGAATAACAAACTGTTTCATTGTTCCCCACATCTCTAGGGACATGGAGAAATTAAGAGTTCTCATCCCTACTCCTGAATTCCTCTCTCAGCAAAGAGGACCGTTTCTTTGCTCAAATTAGCCCTGATACCCTTCTCAAATAGATCTAAATGGTTTCATTCAAGAATGTCTACACTTGGATGATGAGTACCTGCTCCTGCACCTTGCCCAGGAAGGGAATATTGGCAACCAGTTTATTGATATTAACATGTTTAGGTCAGACTTCTTCAAGAATAGATAATTACTCTTTTTTTTTTTTTACACCATCCTGTTCAGAATACAGTACTAGCTCTTCTCCATGCAGGAGACTCGCCTGGGCAGGCTATGTGGGGTGTGAGCCCTAGCCCAAGAACCCACACAGTTTTCATGGGCTCTCTTCAATAGAAGAAGATCAAGCCAATATGCAGCTTTGCAGTTGGGAGGTAGCTCTCCTATGCAGATGTTGCTGAGATAGTCTCCAGTCAGCTTTGCTGGGGAACTATAAAACTTGCTCTCCTACTGCATCAGGATCAGTCCAGTCTGGAGCATCTTCCTATCATGCCTCCTTGGCTCTTCTATGGATTTATGATCTTCACACCTCTTGGTTTCTCTGTTTCAATTCTGTTGTCACCTGTCATTCTTTGTCACAATTTATGGACTGTTGTTGTATGGGACTGGATCCAGTTTGGGGATGAAACAGGGCATGCATGCTTACTTTATCCAATGGAGGAGCTATCTTAAGGGTCAAGCATACAGCGTTGGAGCAATAGCAGCTTGTCGTTCTCCTGGCATGGCAATGATGTAATCGTTTTTTTCCCATGTTGAATCCCATTTCTGTCATTCTATGTTACCATTCCCAGACAACAGGGGAAGGAGTTTCATTAGCCAGGAAGTGGGTCATCTGATGGCTGGATCCTTGCTCTATGCTAGTCTTAAGTCTTTCCAGCTGTAACCAATAAGCTGTGGCTTGTTTGTTCCATCAAAGTGTTGTGGTGGGTCCTTTAATGCCAAGCAACACATACACACTTTCACTTTCAGAATGCAAAAAGAGATGAATGAATATCAGCATGGGAGAGAGGACCTATACTAGAGCATCACTCAAAAGGAGAGCTACAACACCAAACACGCCTCCCCCTTTTACTCATAGCTTGCAGGCCAACAGTGCTAGAAGGTGATGCCATTTCCAGTGGCTAACCCCAATCAAGCCAAGTAATTTTCATTGGTTTGAGGTCAAATGTCAGATGGGCATTCATGTGCCTCCATATCAATTTCTTCTTGTCATTCTTACATGCCTTTGAATTGATTGTCACTTCCAGTGACCCTCTCCTATGGTTTTATTGGCAAGATTTATTCAGAGGAGGTTTGTCATTGCCTTTCTCTGGGGTGTAGAAAATGTGTCTTACCCAAGGTAAGAAATATGGTTCCATGGTTGAATGAGGATTTAAACCCTGGCCTCCCAGAGTCCTGGCCCAACACAGTGCTATGCTAGCTGCATCCATATAAAGAAATGAATTTTTAAAAAGGCATAAAAATAGATGTTATGTAAAAAATATATTAGGATATATTTCTGCTAACATGAAAATTTATGTCTTTATTCAGCTCTCTAGCCAAAGCAAAAGATTCCTACCAGACTAGCTCTATTGGGATCTTTCGGCAGATGGAAATTAACTACACTCTTGACAGCCAATTACTGTCTTTTATAGCCAAATTGTAAGTACTACAGAGAAGCCACAAGAGATCTTCTGATAGGACATTTTAGCACCGATTAGCAACAATTCGCCAGCCACAATTGCCAGTTTTATAGATGTTTGTCATTTCTTCACTTTGTGCCCCAGCATTTTCCTGTGCAGTACTTCTGATGTGCTCCATTTATGAAGTATTTTCTATAGTCATTATGTTTTTCCAGATTTCCATTTATATATTAACATTAAGCTTTCATGTTCTTTTCCTTGTATTTAGCTTTGGCTAAACTGGTTTAACTGAGATTATCTGAAAAGCAAAGCAGGGACCTACTGAATGCCTTATGCTGCAGCACTTCTACTAAAGCTGACCAGGTGTGGCTCTGTTCAGGTCCTTCAAATGGACACTACTAGGAACAAAATGTAAAAATGAAATAAGCATGTGTAAATATAAATATAGTATAAAACAGGAAGTTTATTGGGCACTTGGCACAAAACATGACACATTTCTTCTATCCATTGTGTACTAATAAATACGGGTTTTTTTCTTTCCTGTATATTCAATATAGTGCTACTAAGGACTTTAAGAACAAATATATATTCATATATATATTTCCTGGTGGGCAAGGGAATGCAGAGTATAAATAAAGTTAATAATAATTATAATACAAGCATAAAGATTTTCTTCATAGATAAGAAATATAGTTTCCTTGCCTACGCTTTGTTTTAATTTGTTTTCATTCTTTGTTTTAAACATAGGTCAGTTGTTCTTTGTTCAAGATATAGAATAAATGTACCTTTTCAGCCAAATTGCACTTGGGGTCTTTTTTTAAAAAAAAATGTGAGAAACAATAAAGAAACAATGTCAAGTAATTCCTTTTCTTGGCCCTACTGATTTTGAATATAATTTTCCAAAGCAAACAGTATTTTAAGATTTAAACCAATTATAAGAATGTGGCTCTCTTAAAATGAATCTAATTAAATAACAAATTCAACGTATATCCAGATCTATTCCAAAGCATAAAATAAAGTGATCCAGCATAGCCTGACATACTTACATTAATATTCTGATACACTACAGACCCCAAAGAGAATACTGTAAGTTACTGCTACACATTAGAAATTTTGACTTTAAGATTAGCCAAGCTACCAAGTCAAGAAGATGCCATTGCGATGGTAAGCAAATGGATTGTTCCCAATCAGGTCTTACTAGCCTCTACTGTGCCTCCTTCCTTTGTGTAATGGTACCATAACTTCACAGGGCTTGTTATTTCATCCAGTTTTAATGACAAATGATAACCCATTCCTTATGGTAACATAGGTCTGCAAGATGTTAGTTGTTATGTGCCTTCAAGTCAACCCTGACTTATGGTGACCATATGATAAGGTTTTCTTGGCAAGATTTATTCAGAAGAGGTTTCCCTTGTTCCTAGGCTGAGAGGATGTAATTTGCCCAAGGCTACCCAATGAGTATCTGTGGCCGTGTAGGAATTTGAACGCTGGTCTGCCAGTGTGCTAGTCCAGCACTCAAACCACTACGCCACGCTGGCTCTTAGGTGCTAAACTGTGTGAGATGTTAAATAAATAGTGTGCACCTGAATCTCTGTTTCTTTCAAACTCCAAAGTAAGCACACAGGGATCCAATGTGAATGAATACCATTGCAGTTAGGTGATGAAAGGTGAAACCTTCCCCATCCAGCATTCCTCACCCCTGAACTATATGTACCCAACTCAGCAAAAACTTTAAAAAGAACGATATTAGCACCACTGGATTTTCTTTGTTCCTGTTTGGAAAGGCGTCACACGTAAGAAGCCAAAAAGGGCTAGTGAGGTAAGCCCCTGCTACCCAGGCACAATGGTTTCACTCCGTATCAGGCCACATGAGCGTCTTTTGAAAGAAAAGGAAGTTCAGCTGCATGCTCCCTATCTTACATTATTTACGTATTTAATTTTGGAGGCAATGTCTTTTTGCACTGTGGCCACTGGTCAAACAGAAGTCAAACAAGACTGAACGTACAGTGGCTGTCAGTCCCTTGTCTTCAACTTGACAAAAAATCCTGTATGGCATAATGAGACAACAAGGCAAGTGGAAATGAAAGGACTTGAGAGAATTCCAAGTGAGCACATGTCTCCAAACAGGGATGGGGCTCAGCTAAGACTTTTTCTGCAGGAGTAAAATGTCCAGACAGGAGCCAGTGTGATGTAGCAGGGACAGAGCCAAGGGGCGGGTCTGGGGGGTCCGGACCCCCCCCCTTTGGTGCATGGACAGGTTCAAGCTCCTTCCTCCTCCTCCTCCTCCTCCTCCTCGCGTCTGGACGTGCATGGCAAGGGAAAGGGGGGGGGAGAAACAGAAGTCTCGGAGGCTCAGAGAGAGAGGGAGGGGCAGTGGGCAGGCCTCCCTCCCTGCGACTCCTGTCTTTCCCCCTCTTTCCCTCTCCATCCAAGTCCTTCCACTCCTCCTCGCTTTTGCCAGAAAAAAGTCTCCGTTCCTGATGAAGCAGAGGAGGAGGAGGAAGAAGAAGGGAAGGAAGACAGGAAGGAAGGAAGGAAAAAAGAAGGGAAAACGATAGGAAGGGAGGGGGAAGGGAAGGGGGGAGAACTAAAGAAAGGAGGGAAGAGAACAGAAGGAAGAGGAAGGAAAAGAAAAGGAGGGAAGGAAGGAAGGAAGGAAAAAGGAATGAAGGCTCTGAAAGGAAATATAAAAGAAAGAAAAGGTGATTCCTGACTTTCCTTTCAACAGTTATATCCATATACAATATAGTAAAATATACATAATAATAATAATAATCTCTGATCAACCACAGGTTGAGTCTCCCCTATCCAAAATGCTGAGGACTAGATGTATTTTGGATTTTGGAGTTTTTCGGAGTTTGTCAGGGATGATGGGAGTTGTAGCTCTTCACCTCTGGCTCGAACTCACCACCTTGTTACGCACCGGCGCTGACCAATTTTGGCCAGTGGTTAAAGCTTTGCTCAAAAGCAGCAGAGTTACAGAGAATAGGCTGAAGACCCTGACAAACTCTCCAAGCCTTTTCACTTTTGCTTCCACAGAAGTCTTCACCCTTCTTCAGGATCCAGCTGGCACTTGTAGCTTGACCCAAGACACCAGACAACTCAGTAGTCTTATATAAAAGATCTACTTTATTCTACTATATACAGCTCCAAAACTATCCAACACAACTCCACACTACTACAATACTCTCCACAACTACTACCCACAAAATACATTGGGATTCATAGCCATTATTATAGTCATTGGAAAAACACCACCCACTCTTGTCAGTTTCCACCCAGTGGGCATGTACATCCACTCTCATTGGTTCTCTTGGTTCATCCCATAATTAATGATTTCATCATCTCACCTTGTCCACTTTACAATTCTCAGGTGTGTTCAATTATTCACTTTGCATTTCTGTCCTTGGCATTTAGGACTTGCTAATTGCATTATCTTTTACACCTGTGTGGCTTCTAATTGCTTCTGCTGAGTCATCCTGACTCTCACATACAAGTTTTATTTCTTTCACTGTATATCCCATGTTGCTTTTTCCATGGGATATCTTGGAGATGGGACACAAGTCCAACCATTAAATCCATTTATGTTTCATATGCATCTCATAGACATAGGCTGAAAGTAATTTAATACACAATATTTTTAAAATAATTTTGTGCTTCTGTGCAGCTGTCAGCAAAGTCCCGAGACCACACCAATAATTCAGTAATTTATCTAAACCTTCAGGATTCCCAAGTTTCCTTTACTTGGGGTCAGACCAGATGCCCTCATGGTCAGTTTTGGATTTTGGAATAATTTCAGAAGTCCAGATAAAGGAGACTCAGACTCTAGTATGTACTTTTCTTCTGATAATGAACTCGTGTTTTCAAAAACAGTCATTTCTGGATTTTTGCAACAACAAAAAAAGAGAAGGGTCCATGATGCAAAAAAGCAAGACGCTTTCTTCCAGCTTTGCTTTTTCTCATTTTTAAAAGACAAATAAAATAAAATACAGTTAGCTGGCCCCTTTTCAGCATGTCAATGGGGATGTTTTGATTGAGAATTCCTGCATGACGGGGTTGGACTGGATGGCCCTTGGGGTCTCTTCCAACTCTATGATTCTATGATCAATTAATTAACACAAGGAATCAATCTAAGTGGGTCACCAATGAAAGGTCGGCTGCAAAGGCCCTTCTGCCTTGTAAGCAAAGTCCATTGGCAGACCTCTGGGTTTTACTTTGCAAGGACTTTTTATTTTCCTTATTTTCGCCTTTTTAAAGGAGTTTCCCCCAAATTCTACCAGATGATGAATCGGGGCTGTTGAGTCCTATGGACCTGCTTCAGGCAATGCTAGACTGCAGGCCCCATCATCCAGCAGCACCACAGACTGCTGGGAACTGCAGGGTAATAAGGCTGCACACTACAGAAGTAATCCAGTTCAACACCACTTTAATGCTATGGAAAATCCTGGGATTTGTAGTATGTTGTGGCAAAGTCCATTGGCAGACTTCTGGGTTTTACTTTGCAAGGAGTTTTTAAGATAATAATTATCTTATTATTATTATTTTCTTATATCCTGCCTTTCTCCCAAAATAAGATTCTCTTAAAGAGTTTTGTTTTTTATAAAAAGAAAGCGTATTATTCTAATGTGTCTTGGAATTAAAAATTGTGTGTGTGTGTGTGTGTGTGTGTGTGTGTGTGTGTGTGTGTTGGAATGAAAAATCCCTCTTGGAAGTGGGAATGAAATGTTGTGTGCATGCAGCCTGGGTTCTTAGCTCAGCTCAGAAGTTGGAATGCAATTCAGTGCAGAGCTGGGGAGTTCCCAGAATCCCCCAACCAGCTCTGTCAGGGGGATTCTGGGAGTTGTAGTCCCCCAAACCCCATAATTGTCCCAAGCTCTGGTTTAGCATTTGGAGACGGAGAGTGGGTGGGTGGGAGTGAGAGAGACTCTTTTCTACTGGCAAAACCCTGTGTTTCCTGCAGCTTCTTTTGAGCTGAACCGAAAGAGCTTTAAATCTGTCACCGGTGGCTTATAAATTATCCATACATGCACCATTAAAGGCAAAGAGATCTATATGGGCCAGGAGGATGACACTGTGAGCTGCCTTAAAACACCTTTGTGTGTTGTGTATGTTGTGCTTTGAGTACTGATTACAAAGCCTGGGTATCAAGCACCCTCATATCTCTCAAATGCTCATCCTCAGGTAGCTCCTTTTTTGCCCTCATCCTTAGGCCTTGCCTTCTTGTGCCTCCTCTGAGTGTCTCAGAGCATGAACAGAGTGGCTGCCGCTCATTGCTTGAGTAGCTGCACTTTTCTTTATCGACCTGAATTTATCTGATGTAATCACCTTCAGAGGAAGGACTCAGTTTGCATCTGCACTGAAAAAATAATCCAGTTTGATGCCACTTTAACTGCCCTCGGCTCCATGCTGTGGAATGCTGGTATTTGTAGTTTGTTGTGGCACCTGACAGAGATGGCTAAACAGCTCCTCAAAACTACAAATCCCAAGATTCCATAGCACGGAGCCATAATGGAATTTAAACTGGTGTCATCATGAGGTAAATGCTCGACCCTCTTTCTGTGCCTTCGGGGGGGGGGGCTCTTAGCCTCTCAGAATGGTGGCACTTAGTCTGGACCCCCCTTCCCAAAATCCTGGCTATGTCCCTGGATGTATTGTTTTGAGTGGTGGACTAGGACACTGGAACACCCCGTTCAAATCCCCTCTCAGCCGTAGTAACCAGTTGGGTGACTTTGGGCATATCATTCTCTCTCAGTTTCAGGGAAAAGCAAAGACAAAGCCCCTCTGAACAAACCTTGCTGGAAAATCCCCGCAGATCTCAATAAATTGAAACAACTTGAACACACTCAACAGCCAGGGTCTGAGCTGCTCCTCTATGAATTGCATTGAGCACTGGTGGCTCCCATATCACTGGGGTAGTGAATCTATCCAGTGAATCTAATCTGATTTAAAGAGATAGACACAGCTGTCCAGCAGTGATTTCTATGACTCTAATGGCTAGAAAACTCAGAGGAAGATCCATCTGTTTCAGTGGACATCTTGTAACATGGTATATCTTCAGGAACATTAGAATATATCACAGGGAAGTGGTCTTGAAAGTCTAAAGCAACCCTAAGGGTTGGGACCTGCCAACTTTCAGCCCTTGAAGCTGAACTGAGTGTCATTCTTTGCAGCTGCTCCTTGTTCACAAATGTACTTTTACTGAAAGCTTTAGGCAGTGCGTATGTCAGAGGTACTGTACAACCTTTCTGTCTGAATGGGGCTTTGGTGATGCTATTATACAAATGGGACTTAACTTTCTTTTTCCTTACAAGCCCCAGCCTACAGGATATGATTGGCTCCAAATGCCAATAAATAAGTCGTGATTGTTTTGCTGGTGCAGAAAGCCATAGGATTGTGTTTGTAATCGTAATAGATGTAATGACTTCATTAGTTGATGGGAATAATGGACTCTGGAATTCAGGGTTATGTGACTGAATAAGTTATTGGGAATGTTTGATCCAATTTGGAAAAAACCCAAAGGTTTGGCAGTAGGGATGGAAATCAATGTTGAAATTTCTTCTCATTCAGTGTCTCTTCCTTACAAGTAAAATTTAATTATTTAGGCTCAGTTCTTCTCTAATAAACAAATTGTGATCATCATGATGCTTCCTTGTGACTATCTCTTTTTAGCAAGCTTTCTATGATTTGTTTTATTTCTATGAACATTTCATACTGAGATACATATTTCCACCTGTAAATTCTTATGGCCTACAGTAACATATGAGCTGTGTACCTATTTTATTTACTTGGGGATTTTTTACAATCAATTTCACACTGCCACTTTTATTCTCTGTATCAAATGCCTTTTTTACTCACAGAAACAGAAATATATTGGTGCATGTTCTCTTCATAAGGGTAAAAGGAGTTAAAGAAAATTTATTCTAAAGCTGTTTTGTTGTACCTGCTTGCAATACTGTCCAAATGTCATTGTAACGTTATTGTATAATTCCTGAAATATATATGTTTCAAAAGACAAGGATGGCAGTTTTAGAGGATCGGTAAAAGGAAAGCTATGCGTATAACACCTCTAGGGAGAAGGAAAAAGTCAGAGCCATATAAAGGGTCAGAGTTATAGAAGGAAACCTGTATATGTTTAAAAAAAAAGTGATATAGGCAGTAAGAGAAGTGGATAGAAATAGAATTAGTGTTATCAAACATTTAATACATTTAAACTGGTGAAGTCATAATTATTAAACCTGGTAACATATGTAGCACAATGGTAGTAATGGATAGAAAGGAATATTTCAATAGTAGAGCAACAGTTGTGAAATTGTAACATGATTGACTTTGCATAGATTTTACATAGACTTTGAGCAGCCATTAGAATTGATTTATTAAAAGATGGGGTAATACATCGTCTGTATTGCCATGGGGTTAGACTAAGTAGCCCTTGCAGACCCTTCCAACTCTAAAATTCTATGATTCTATGGCGTGTTACAGACGGGCCCATGAGGCGCCGTCGTTACGCGCAAGGGGTGGCACTTCCTGATGCGCCTTGCCCCTCACACGTGACAAGTGCATCAAAATGGTGGCGCCCTGTACAGATGGGCACTGCCATTTTGACATCACAGATGCATAGCGTCCAGACTTCGCGTGGCAGAAGTGACACCGTGAGAGCACGCCTTATGGTGCCTCTTCCGGGGCACAGAAAGAAGCGCCATTTTGGCGCTTCTTTCTTGCTGCATCCGGGAACCGTGTGGTTTGGCTGCTGCAGTTCCCAGACGCAGCAACCGGCAGCAGCGTGAGACCACCTGTTTTGGGCGGTCTGTAACACGCCTATGTTTCTCATGTTTCCATTTTCACATTATCAAAAGCCACTCCAGATGTTCATAAAGCATTCATCTCAGAGTGATCTGAGCAATCCGAAGATCACAGTCACACAGAAGTAACGTGTGACCTGCCATCTCTAGAGATATAGGCACAATTCCCCAGTAACAATTTGTGTGCACATTTTCATTCATCACACACTCATGCATTTTCAGCATGCTTCAATAACTGTATCCACAGTTGGGCCAGGTCATACATTACTTTTTAAGTGGCTGCATTGTGTAGATCATTTGAGTGCTGGTCCAGCCCAGATATGGGGTGGGAAAGATGATTAGTGTCTGTGTGAACCAAATGGCTTTAATATTGTGAAAAAAATCTGTTTATACCCATGCATATGTTAATTATGAAGATTGCACAGTTGTGGGCATTTTCAAATCATTTTAAAACATTCTAATCATTTAAGAATGATAACACATGTTGGAATTACAGCAATGAAATCAAAACTTCATAATCAATATGTCTTTGATTTAATTGAGGCTTTTAATTTGTACCCTCACATTTGGTTTATTTTTGGGATGTGTTAAAGAATCATTAAAGAAATTAAAGAAAAATGCTTTCCTTTTGTCTTTTGTTTTTTAAAAAAGGTAACTATGGCAGCAATCCTGCTCCATTAATATAAAAGGGTGTGTTACTGCTATTTCAGTAGGAGCCAGACAACACACAGAATAATTATTTATTGTATGTTATTTAAAATATTTATATATCATCACAAAGCTGACAGAAAGAAAAACAACTGATTTGAAATGCGGTGTTAGACAAAAGTTCTATAATACCATGGGCTGCAAAAAAAACAAAAAAACAAATGACTGGATCTTAGAGTAAATCAAATTTGAACACACTTGTAATAAAGAAGACTGGACTAAGGCTGATGTACTTTGGACATATAAGATGATGTTACTGAAACTACAAGAAAAGAGATTCTGCATAAACATTAGAAAGAGGTAAGGACTGTTTGATAGTGGAATATGCTGCCTCAGAGTGTGGAGGAATCACACTTCTTTCAAGGTTTTTAAACAGACCAGCAGGGCCATTGGGAATACTTTGACTGTGTCTTCCTGCATGGCAGGGGTTGGACTGGATTAGCCTTTTCTGCTTCGAATGGTTTGTTCCCTTTGCCTGAAATGACCTCAAGTTCAACAGCAAGGACACAGCTTCTGCCTCTTCCTATGATCCTGCCATAGCACAGAGAGACATTACCATCTGCTTATGTTTGTGACACCTCACTTGTTACTGTCTGGACAAAATGAGAACACCATTGCTTTCTTTCCTTGTTCTCTGTGTCAGCTTTCAACTGAAATTGACAGGAAAAAGAGAAGAAATATGTTTGGGAACAGGTTAACCTTTTGCAGTTGAGAAGGGATCAAATCTCTCTTTATTTTCTCTCCCTCCTTCCCCCCATTCCTCTTTTCACTTACTCACATACACACACTTTGATCACTGACAACGTTGACAGAATGAAGGCCACGTTTTACTTCCACAACTGTGCCTTTAATTACGGTTTCTTCATTTTCTCACCTTGAGAAAAATGGCCATCACTGATTTATATAGTAAAACAACAGCAACAAAACATGACAGTGTGGAGTGCTCTTGTCTATGGTTCTAGCCTGCTATGCCTTCCTCCAGAATAGTAGTTCTATTCAGCAGCAACACCCAAGAGACTACAAGCATTCTGTGGCTGGAGAGCCTGCCCAGTCTTCGTTAGGCAGTTAGAGGAGAGACTCTGACTGGCATAGTGTTGGTGCACGATGCCAGCATATCGATACTAGTGTAGAGTGTGAAAGTAGGCATGGTATCCATGAAGGAATAAGGGACTGACAACATAGCTGGCATGTTTTGTCTACTCCACAGTCCTGGAAAATGTACATTGTTCCACAGTTCTGGAAAAAATACAACCATTAGGTCATTTCACCAGCAGGATTCTGGCCTTGTGTTTCTTGTGGTCTCTTCCATACTGGTCAAAAGAAATATGAGTTCCAGTTCTCTTACATCTGAGCTGAAAGAAGCAGTGTACCTAGCAGTGGTGGTAGTGTGGTAACATTTGTACTTACTCCTTGGATCTATACTAGGGCTTAGTTTTGGGTACCACAATTCAAAAGGATGTTGATAAGCTGGAGCATGTCCAGAGGAAAGTGACCAAAATGGTGAAGGGTCTGGAAACCATGCTGAATGAGGAGCAACTTAGGGAGCTGGGTATGTTTAGCATGGAGAAGAGATGGTTAAGAGGTGATATGATAGCCCTGCTTAATTATTTGAAGGGGAGTCGCTGAGGATGGATCAAGCTTGTTTTCTGCTTTTCCAGAGAATAAGACACAGAAGAATGGATGCAAGCTACAGGAAAAGAGATTCCACCTAAATATTAGGAGGAACTTCTTGACGGTAAGAGCTGTTCAACAGTGGAACACACTTCCTTGGAGTGTGGTGCAGTCTTCATCTTTAGAAGTCTTTAAAAAGAGGCTGGATGGCCATCTGTGGGTGTGCTTTGATTATGAGTTCCTGCATGGCAAGGGGTTGGACTGGATGGCCCTTGGGGTCTCTTCCAACTCTGTGATTCTATTATTCACCCAAGGTAGTTTTTTGGTTTTTTTCAAGCCATGGGCATGTTTTGCAGAGATGACTGCATGGTTTGAAATGGAATTTGTTTTCTCTCTGAGATTTTTTTAAAAGTCTTAAGTGGTATAGTCAAAAGTGCCATTTCACTGACACATTATAGCACTATGCCTTCAAAGGAGGGGGGGGGGATAAGGAGAAATAAACTTTTTTCACCAGACAAGTTTCAGAATTAAAAGAAACCTGATTGGAAATAAAATGTTGCAACCAACCGGTGCCAGGAGTTTCACAAAAATTGTCTGATTAAACTAAAATGTTGTTTGGATTTTGTATTTAAAAACCCACAGAACTGCTGCAACAAATACCACAACCTCCCAACACATTTGCCCTATCTGGAAAAGCCAAGTGTTTAGAGCATAAACCTACAGTCCTCAACTGAATTTGCTCTAAGGCCCCATTCCCACTGACGGTTTTGCTCCTGAAGAAACTGGCAGATTCGGGGGGGGGGGGGCTCCCGAATCTCTCCGTTAGTAAGTGCCCACTACAATATAAGGGGCATTTTAACCCGAATGCCTTCTTACAGAAATCGGGTTTAGCATGAAGGCGCCTGTTGTCAATCAAGCGATTGTCATAGGTGACGTTTGCAGCACTCATTGGGGCATCGGAAGTGTGCTTCCCCCCTCCTTTTTTTTAAAGAGCCAGGCACAAAATGCACCAAAATGCGCACATTTTTGTGTGTATGTGTGTGTGTTGTGGGCATTTGGGTCAGTGCAGGTTATGATCTGCCCTTGGCCCCATTTGCAACTCCAAAATGCAAGCTAATGCATCCTGTATCCCCCACTCCTTGCCACCCCAGAATGCCTCTTACACATGTAATAATAATAATAAATTCCTCACCTCAGAAATGCCAGAAAAGGATGCGATTGCTATGCATTTTTTTATTATTATTATTTTGCTCTTAAAAGCAATTCAGGGCTACCCCTGAATTCCTTAGAGTCAGTAGCAAAAGCATGTATCATTTTGCCAATTTGCCAAATTGACAAGAGCAACAAATATAACATTCGAATTGTAGCATTCATTCGCAAGTCTTGTCCTTTGCAACATTTCCCCTTTGCTGGGAGCAAGCAAATAAAAAGGAAAGGGAACAAGCTGCTAGCCACGTTCTATTCATCTATATATTTGCCTCAAGAAAAAAAACATGCACATATTTTGTCAAAAATAATTTTAAAAAATAAAAAAGGGGGAGAAGGTGCCTGATGCAAGCTCTGTTCATGCCCTGCCTTTGACTTGAACTGAAGTGACCCTTTTCCTCCTGCTTACATTCTCTTCAGAGGAGGTTTGCCATTGCCTTCCACTGAGGCTGAGAGAGAGAGAGTGACCTGTCAGTTTCAACTGACCCATGGCATCAATTGGGAATAAAAGGGGAATGCAGCACAGGCATTCTGTCTGTAGCATCCGCATCTAACAACAACAACAACAACAACAACAATAATAATAATAATAATCCAGGAGCAAGAGGAAATAAAGCACAAGCAAGCACACAGACATATCACCCAAAAAATCATGCGCATAAATTGTCAAAAATAAAAGAGCCTCCTTCTGCTGCAGCATGATTTCCCTACATCCCCTGGCTTAGCCCCGCAGCCCAATTTCCCTTGGCAATCCTCCTCCTCCTCTTTCCTTCCGACCCTCCCCTCCCTCTGAGCTGCCCTGGCTCCTTCATCCTCTTCCTCCTGCTCCATTATAGAATGCTCTCCATGGCTCCTTCCTCCTCCTCCTCCTTCTCCTCCTCCTCCTCCTTCATCACTTTCTCTACTCCCCCCCCCGCCCTCCCTCTGACAGCCCTTTCCAGCTCCCGTCAGTCACCCTGATTTCCCCTTTTAGCCTCCTGTCACCCTTTGCCTCCAGATTCCCCTTTTTCCTTCGGCTCTTTCCTCCTCCTCCTCCTCCGATGAGGGGAGGGAATGCTCTGACCTCTGCCTGCCCTCTGACCTTAATCCCTCCCTGAATTTGCCCCGATCATGATCAGAGGCAAGTTCATATTTCGGGGAACCCAAGTCTTTTCAGAAAAGACGTATTTTAGCCCAAATCTCGATACCCCACGCTAAGGGGCATTTCTTTGTGCAAGCCTCGACATAGATTGTGGCGGAATCAGGCCCAATATGAACTTCACATGGAAGAGTCGATTTCAAAACCGGGTTGAAAGGTAATGTGAATGGGCCCTTAGACAGAAATGCTGCCCCTCACAGTGGTGGGAACTTGGTTATATCTGACACTGTTAAGAAAACATGGGGCTTTACTCTTTTTCATTGCAACTGACTTCTTGCCATGCATGATCTCTGGAACAAATACATTCTTGAAAGACAGGTGAACAATCATACTGGAAGCCAAATGGCCATGTCTATGTAACAGTGCTGTTAAAAACCTGCATGCTGTGTAATAAAAAATATTCACACACTGTCTTTCATGTTAGAAAATTACCTGGAATTAATGAAACTTAAGCGTTGATACAGCTATATTTGGCATGTATTAATTCTAGGAAAGGTTTATCATTTTCTGACATAACAGCCTATTACATTACAGTGTTCATTCAATAAAGAAATGAAAATAACAGGCCTTTAAAAATATTTTTTATAATCTCACTCTTCAATAATAGTATTATGGGAATCCCAGCTCTTTACATAATTGAGCTACCATTAAATAATATTTGATTGAGTCATCATCTGTAGATGAAAAAGAATAGAAACTCTGCCCTGTCTTCTGTCTATACAATCCCGTAACTCAGGCAACCTGAGAAAATCTATATCAGTGGTATTTATATATTGGGATTTTTTAAAAAAATCTTGCCTTCCATCAAAGAAGCTCCCAAAGCTGACATCTAATATAAACAGTTTTTGCCTATATAAATTCTGCAGATAATGTATTTATTACATATTCTACAGAGGATGAGCTGAGTTCCACAAACTGAACTCATCTGTTCTATATTGAATGAAGGTTTCCCAGAAGACAAAGTGAAGTCAAAGTCACACTATCTGTATCAACTCAAGATGATCCAAAGTTCTTCCAATCCCCAAATACATGCCCAGTGGAATGTGGGATATATGTCACACCTCAAGATGTTACAAATAGACTGGACAAATACCATTGCTTAAAATGAAAGAAATGTTTAAAACACAGAGAGGAAGCATGTAAACCTGACTCACAGCTGTTTCTCTGTCTCACCCTCTTCTTGAAGGGTGTCACCTTCAAATTATGGGAATCCATCTACCACTTCCAGCCAATCCTTCCAAGAGCTGTCTGAAACTCTCAGAAGGGCTGGCTTAAAGGGTGGTGTTCAGGAATGAAGCTATGGGAGAATAAGAATTCTTCCTCCTAATGAAATGTTCCTTCAGACTCCAAATTTCTAGCATAGTCTTAACTTATAAAGGCTTGCCTCTGATGGCATCACAGGGGAGGCTGTGTTGTGCTGGGCTCATCTAGGCCAGGACTATTGCTTCGGATTGCTCTGAGCAGCTTATTCTCACATCTATGCTGTGCAACTTCACAAGATTTTGGGAAGACTATATATAGACCTGAAAGTGTGCTGGGCTACAATTGTCAGTCAGGCCCTCTGCTCTTTAAGGCTTTGCTGCCACACAGATTGTCCTGCAAAGGAATGGGGGTAAATGTTTTCACCTTATATCCTTCCCCCCACCCCGCTTTTCCTTTCTCCACCAGGGCACGAGATTTTCTCCCACAGGTAGTAGCAGGGACTAGGCAAGGAGTTGTTGAGTGGCAGCAGTGGCATCACTAGGAGGGTGTGGGAGTGCAGACTGCACCAGATGACACCCCAGGGGGGGGATGTCATCTGGTGGAGTGGTACATTCAGGTGGAACCTGGTGTCTGCCGCTGCCTTCTGAGTCCTGTGTGGCCATCGCCACCTGAGACTTGGAAGGGCAGGAGAGTGTCCTGTTGCCTTCTGAGTCCCATACAGCCATGGCCACGTGGGACTTGACAGGCTGGGGGAGCTCCTGTGAAGGCCAAGCACACAGTCGACCTTGCTGTGCATGCCATTCCACACCATTCTACTCAAGGTAAGTAAATAAACTGTATTATTATTATTCTACTCATGAGTAGAATGGCACTGCAACAGTGAGATGGGGGAGTGGCCTTTTGGACTCACCCCTGGAGGTCCCACCCCCACAATGGGTGACACCCTGGGCTCGGATGCCACTGGGTGGCAGCTGAGGATGTTCCCTTTGTGGAGAGGGGGAGTGCCACGCTAGGCTAACCCTCTCCTGTGATTGATATAGAATGGTATAGGGGACATCAGGCATGAGTTAACTGGAGGGAAGTCCTCATGTGGCTAGATGGATGAGAAGGGGGGGGAGAACCTGAAGTCTGGGGAGATGTAGGTGACCTCACCTACAGTGGACTTTTTGAACATGTCCCATGGATACAGCAAACCCTGTCAGATGTTTACCAGACCTCTGCAGCATGATACCCTACTAATGCATTTGCTGTTCTGGGAACCATCAAGCCCTATGTCCACTTCCATATTATCCTACACATTGTCTACCAGAGGAAAATATTAGTTGTGAATGTAGCTGATCTGATACTGTTGTAAGTGCATTAAAGTTGTGTCCGTCCCATTTAACCCATAACACAGCACTCGGCCTCTCAGCACAAAGGCTTACCACTCACATCATCACAGAGGTGCTGGTGTTGCACTGGGCTCATTTAGGCTAACAAAGTTACTTCAGACTGCTCTGAGTGGCTACTTGGAGCAAGCCTCAGACCAAGTCTCACAATGGCATCACCATTACAAGATTTGGAATGAAAACAAGAAAATCAATATTCTTTGCTTTAGGAAGGGGCAGGTAGCCTCCCCAGGACATAAACAGCCTGGATCTCAAAGGAAATTCCTTTTTCTGTAGCTAATGGAATTAAAATTTTATTTCCTGGATTTTATGATTCTGTCTCTCAGAGCACTCATGGTCAAAGAAAGGGGTGACTTCTGCCTGCATTAATATCCCTTTAGGCTATCTTAACTTGACAACACAAATGACATCTTGACAAAATATAGGGCTGTGACTAACATCATCATTCTTCTCCTGTATTTTTTTTTTTTTACATCTTTGCCTGATAAAGAAGCCGATGGAACTTTGAAAGCTTGCATATGTATCTTGTACACTTTAGGTTGTCCTAATAAAGGTATCACTGTTTTGTGGATTTTGATGTTATTTTATTAGACATTTTGGGGCACTAAAGTGTGGCTTGACTTGCTGGAGGTTACACAAATTGAAAAACTATTTAATATAGGAAACAGAAGGATCATAAAGGGAAGATGGTGATTGCATAAGGAGTGAATTAAAGAAGAGTCGGAGAAAGTGCAGAATATAGAGTGCTCAGCAATGCAAATAATTCCTACTCCTAAGAATAGGGTTGCCAGTTTGGAATCATCCCTTGCCAGAGGTTTCTGGGGCAAAACCTGAGACCTAGGCATGGTCCATGGTGATGTGATTAAATGCTACGCATTAATTACCTACCATAGTTGTTCATAGCTTGTCACAGAAACACATGCACATATGCATAGAACATATTTTCCTGTTTGGCAATTAAGACATAAAGTGGATGCAAAACACAGTAGAAAGCCCTGACACGATAATGATTGGGAGTAAAACAGGAAGGTAAGTAAATAAATATACAGATTGCCATGAGACTCTACAAGTTGCAACAACTAATCAATGAAGCCTTGCAATTTGTAACAAGCTGGTGCTTAAACTGCAAATTCTTACACGGTTCTTTCCTCTTACCTGAGATGCAAAACTGGAGAATCTGCACCCTGGTTCTGACTCACAAAAACTGGAAATGCTAGGCCAGGCTCTGAGGTCTGAAAGGTCTACCTAAGAAACTCACACAACAGGGACAGTATCACACTGTTATAATAATAATAACTTTATTACGGCCATTTGGTCAGCACAATTACAAAATTCCAATTTAAAACACAACATAGGTTCATGTACAGGCAGATTGGAGAGTATAAACAAATGACGGTCTATAAAAAGTAAGGATAAAAAGCAAGGATAGGACTGCACGATCAGGCAAACACACAACAATGAGTAGGCTGCCATCACCTCACAAACAACTCTATCATATTGTGTAACAGAGCACCACATTCAAGACATGTTAGTTCAAAATCACAATCATATCCCCTATCCAAGCAAGAGTTAAAATACAAAATGCCATTAATCAGATGCAACTGATTGGGGTAACTTACACTGTTATAATGCTATTATTCCACCTTAGCTGTCATGTTTGCATCCTATGGAATTCTAGGATTTGCAGTTTAGGGAGAAGTGTTTAGAACTCTCAGCGAGAGAATTCACTAAACTACAAACCCCAGAATCCCAGGGGAGGTAGCCATAACAGTTAAAGTGGCATAATAGCATTATACCAATGTCATGCAATAATGTCCCAGAAAGAAAGGGTCTAGTCCAGAGTACTCCCACCTGTGATTTTTTTTCTATTTGTAGGAAGATTTTCCATGGGAAAGCATGATAAAATATGATTGCTGAAATGGGCTAAATCCATTTTACCATTTCAGGTCTCTGCTACCTCATTCATTAACATCTATTTTACAATGTGTGCAAATCCAGTGGGTGGTTAATTTCCAAGCCTACATTTCTTTATCATTACAATTGGGGCAATTAACTTCTATAGAAACAAGAGAGAAGCCTCCTCTTTTTTTTTGCAGAATATTCTCAAATCTTTAGATAAAAGAGCTCTTTTAGCATTGCACAGAACTGAATATTGATTGGTCTATTAATTTGCAAAGCAAGCAATTATTTTGACAGGTATAACAGAGCTACCATTACAAAATGAAAAGTTATATCCATCCAGTTATGCACTCAAAATGTTGCTGTGATTTAGCAGCACAAAAGCTAATATGACACATTGCTCAGTTTTCCAAAGATTGTAGTTTTGGATGCAACATCATGGCTATTTTGAAGCCAACAGAAATGAGTTGGACAGCTTGTTCGTTTTTTCATAAGGGTTATGTCTGAACCTCATCTTTCTTTTAAAACCAGTTTAAAAGGTGGAAGTGTGTGTGTTTTAAACTGCTTTATAACAATTTGGAAAAAAAGTGTGAAAATATTTTAAACTGTAAACCATTTCATGCACTTTAGTAAAATGCCTGATGTATGTATGCAGAGTTTGCTGTTAGTAAAGACTAAGATCAAGAGAAAATATAAAATAAAATCAGAACTAAATCAAATGTATCCTCCAATAAATTTCTTAAGAATGCCACTTTGCAGGATAAGGCACAACATTTTCCTGCATATTCTACTATGCATGAGGTGATTTACCTTAATCTGAATCAGAACTCTTAGGAGTCATTGCTAGAATATGGCAGAATCATATGTAAACCCTTCATTCTTTGCTGTTTGGAACTGTCACTAGTCTTCCTTCATGTCTTGTGAAATGTGGCAGACCTTTTCTTCTATACCACAGGCACTTCATTTATCAATTATTCTTCATCTCTGTCTTTTGAAGCCCTGAAAGGAAACAGTGAAGTGCTGGTGCAAAACAATAAAAATGTTTATTGTGTAAAATAATCTCAATGAGCATCTGATCGCCTCTAAGTCTGTAATGACACAGGCTGATCTATAAAGCTGCTTTGGGTCACTTTGGAAGTATGTTGTTTAAGTGACACACGCATCTTAAGAGGCCAGAAGCTACGCCAAAGCTGTGCTCCAGTTTCCAGTTCTTAGGACTAGAACATGGCTTTGGCGCGGCTTCTGGCCTCTTAGGACACATGCATCATTTAAACAACATACCTCCAAAGTGACCCAAAGCAGCTTTATTTTGGCCTGTCTGTTCAGGCCCTGAGTCAATCCACCTTCCTCTTCTCATACTGCCCCCTTCTTTACCAAGCATTTGTGTCACTTCTAATTATTCGTGTCATCTCACGTTATGTCTATGATAGCCTGAGTTTAATCATTTTGCATTTTAGGAAGAGTTCGGGCTTGATTTGCTTTGAGGCCCATTTAGTAGTAATTTTGAAAGTCTATGATATCTGTAGAACTCTATTCCAGCATCACATTTCATGAGTTCATTCTATGAAGACCTTAGTGTGACAAAATTTTCTATGATATAGTTCTTGTGTGCTTGCTTTGACTTCGACACTCTTTTTAATACAGTACCTATGAAGGTGTCTCCTGTTCAGATCACCATGTCCTCTAAATTTAAGGGACCAGTTTGAATTAATATAGAGGATATAGAGAAGGCACTTAAGAGAAGTTCATAAAGTCACTAGTATACTTGACTCTTGCCTAGTTTGGCAGTTTGAGCCAAAAGGAATTGAGTAGTGGGTCTAGGAAATTATTAATATATTGTTGATCTGGCAAACTACTTTTTCAGACACAATTGTTATTTGACCTTAATGAGCAGAGCAGACAATAGTTCACTGCAAGGCTGAGATAATGAGTATGTACCCAAAATTTGAGAGCCAAAGTGACATAGTTGTTTGGGTATTGGACTATGGCTCTGGAGAACACGGTTCGAATTTTGACTTGGCCATGAAACCCAATGGGTGACCTTAGGCAAGTCACACTATTTTACTCTCATAGGATGGCAGTGGAAAAACCCCTCTGAAGAAACTTGCCAAGGAAACCCTGTGATAGGGTCACCTTAGGGCTGCCATAAACAAACTGAAGACACACAACAACAACATACAGTGCGCCCACATCATATGTGGGCACATTATACACTGCTTTCAGCGCTGGAAGAAGCGACGCCGCACGCCAGAAGAAAAAATGGTGCACGCCCCTATGGCGCACATGCATCACCACACCACTGCACCACCACTGTGAGCACAAGCCCCGTTACTTGTAATGGGGCTCAAGCATATGCACAATTTCATTTACATGGGGAGGGAGTCCAGAACGGATCCCCTAGGTAAAAGTAGGGCGCACTGTACAACAAATTCAAAATTTACTAATATTAAGAAAAATATAGGTGGCAATATATACAAACAAAGCAAAATAGAGTATTTCTTGTTTTTTGTTACAATAAAGTAAGGTGTAAAAGGTTTATTGACCATTTATATAAAGCACCAGCATTTGTTTTCCATCACCTCACTGTGCCCTTTGCTCACTCCTGCTCTTTGAAGATGGCATCTTGAATTATTTGGTTGACTCTAGGTCTAATTCACAAAAGACAATACCATCCTGATAAATCTTCCACTTCATACCTATGTAGCAGTCTTTGGAAGAAAGGGAAGTGTGAACTGAGCTACATACAACTATAATTTGGAGCTATTTTTCCACATGCCATAAGCATGGGAGTTGCTGATGCAAAAAATTGGTAGTATTGAGAAGATACATTGCAGGTGAGCTGGCTCTTAGTAGTACTAGTTGCAAAGCCTCCTAGCTGAGTACAGGATTAGCCCAGATCACTTCCTGCCCTGTGTAACTTATTCAGGTATGGAAACTTTTGAGTGTATTTGTTTCTTAAAAGCTTTTCTCTGAGCCTTCAGAGTAAAAGAACTGTAAAGGAGAGACAACACTGGCAATGGTCCCAGATGTATCAATACCGCCTGCAGGAGGATGAGATGCCAAATAGAAAGAAGCTGAGGTTTGAAACATGCATTTATATTTCATAGTAACAGAGAACAGTCATTCATATTCCATTAATTTTAGCAATTATATTAGTTCTGGTAACCACAAATGGACATGGATAAATTCTAGCAAGAGCAGTTGCTCAGCCCAGTATTGGTGGAGTCAGGCAAAAACAATCATAGCTTTAGAGATGATATGAAGGAATCCTGGAGCACCATAGAGAATAACTGGGGGAGGGGAGGGGGGAGAGAAAAATGTATATCATCACCTTTTAGTGATCAGGTTGAGCAAAGTAATAGTACCACTCTATTTTGCTTTGGTAAGACCTCACCTGGAATGTTGTGTCCAGTTCTGGGTACCACAGTACAAGAAGGAGGTTGACAAGCTTGAATTCAGAGGAGGGCAACAAAAATAGTAAAAAGTCTGGAAACTCAGGCCCTATGAGGAGAGACTTAGGGAGCTGGGTATGTTTAGCCTGGAGAAGAGAAGGTTAAGAGGTGATATGATAGCCCTGTTGAAATATTTGAAGGGATGTCATATTGAGGATGAAGCAATTTGTTATCTGCTGTTCCAGAGTCTGGGACACGGAACAATGTATGCAAGGTACCAAAAAAATCCAGTTCCACCTAAACATTAGGAAGAACTTCCTGACACTAAGAGCTGTGGAAGACACTGCTTGGGAGAGTGATGGAGTCTCCTTCTTTGGAGGTTTTTAAGCAGAGGCTGGATTGTGTCTTCCTGCATTGCAGGGAGTTGGATTCGATGATTCGATGAACTCCAGTCCATTTCACCAGAAGCCACAATTCTCAACACTAACCAGCATGGCTGAAGGTGAGCGATTCTGGGAGTTGAAGTCCATAAAGTCTGGAGAACCAAAGGCTGGGAAGCCTTGATCTAGGTGAAAGCCTCCTAGAACTACCACTCAGAATATATTGCACAATGTGATCTTATGGAATTTGTGGAGAAAATGTTGGATTTATTAGATAAATTAAGGTGAAGTGTAGTAGTAAGGTAAGGACTTGTTGGGAGGGGGCAAGAGTCGGGAATGTTGGAGGACTGGCTGAATGTCTGAGGGGATTTTTAAAAGGCAGGTGCCTATAGCAGTTAGTCAGAGTGAACATTGGGTCTGTCATGGTTAGGGGTTGGGAGTCTGTGGTCCAATCCACACTGCAAAAATAATCCAGTTTGAGATTGTTTTAACTGTCCTGGCTCAGTGCTAGGGAATCCTGGAAATTGTAGTTGATTGTGGCACCAGAGCTCTATGACACAGAAGGTTAAATGTCTCACAAACTTACAGTTCCCAGAATTCCTTAGCATTGAGCCAAGCAGTTAATGTGGTGCCAAACTGGATTATTTCTGCAGTGTGGATTGGACCTCTCTGAGTTAGGATGAGGAGTCTGAGATGTTAGAGGAGTTACGGTCAAAGTTAATTAGGACATGGGTAAGAATGAGAGTGGGAGATGTGAATGAGAGTGAGTGTCAGTAAGGATTTAGACTTTAATACTTCCATTTGAAGTCATGTTTTTGCTTAATAAGTCATTTTTTGATTATACGCTTTTACCTTTGAGAACAATACATAAGGAATTCAAGAAAGCTCAATTTCAGACACACAGTGTCTGCGGCAGAAGCAGTTAACCAAGGGTGGTAGTGTCCTGTGGGGAGTTACATGAATAAAGCTTTGCACAGGAATCACAAGGGTATGCAGAAAGTCCCCACATTTTACGCCATGGAGAGGGAGGCCCTCACATTGGTGGCATAGATGAGGAGAAGTAAAACACTCAAACACACATACAGAGAGCTATTCAGTCTTTTTCTCCTTGACAGTTTTTTTGGTGGGGTTTTTGTTTTTGTTGTTTGTTTGTTTGAAACAAAAGGACAGAAGAGGTAAAGACACAGAAGAGATTAGAAGCAGAAGACGTTGTTTTGAAATAGATGGTTGTACTCTTTAAATATCTCAAGGGCTGTCACAGGAAGGAGGATACAGGCTTGTTCTTTGCTGCCGCAGAGGGTAGAACCAGGTCTAATGGCTTTAGGTTACAGGAAGGTAGATTCCACTTGAACATTAGAAGGAATGTCTTGACAGTAAGAACAGTTTGACAATAGAACCCCTTGCCTAGAGAGGCTGTGGAGTCTCCTTCTCCAGACATCTTCAAAAAGAAGCGGGACAGCTACCTGCTGGGGATGCTTTAGTTGGAGATGCAGCCTTGAGCAGAGGTTTGGACTTGGTGGCCCATGAGGTCCCTTTCAGCTCTATGATTCTATTATTCTGTAGTACAGTGGGTCCTTGGTATCAGGTGAGGTTTGGTTCCAGGACTCCCCTGTGGATACCAAAATCTGTCGGTGCTCAAGTCCCATTACATTAGTGGGGTAGTGAATTGGTGTCCTTTGCTTTTTAAAAAATGGCAAAATCAAAGTATGCTTTTTGAAATTTTTAAAGAAATATTTTCAAGCCATGGGTGGCTGAATCCATGGATACGAAGGGTTGACTATAGTATATCACTATGCTATCTAACTGTTGTGGACACAGTGGCAGAAATGCTGGGTTTGGCTGTAGGAAATCGGATGTAGTTCTCTGTTCAGCCAACAAATGCACTTGACAGCCTTACAGGGAAAATGTGTCTCTAGGAGCTCTTTCATACCACACAATTACAGCACTATGATTATTTTTTAGCTGCCATGTTTGCATCCTCTGGAATTCTAGGATTTGCACTTTAGGAAGAAGTATGTAGAACTCTCAGCCAGAGAGCTCTAATGCCTCTCCAAACTACAAACCAGGATTCCAAAAAAGAAAAAAGGAAAGGAAAAAAAGATTCAGCCAGGGCAATTAAAGTGCAGCCATAGTGCTATAACATTTGAGTGTGAATGGGCTTTCAGATGCTGTTTCAAACATCTGAACAATTTAGTATCAAACACTTTTGGAATATAATGTAACGCTATTTCTCTAGCCCACTACATGAGTTAGACTTGTCCATACAATTGCAGACTCTACAAATATAAGCATCTAAATGCATATTTAAATGGAAACATTTGATTAGGCACACAAGGGCTATAATTTGGGATAATAATATGATGATTTGCTGACAGACTAAGAACTATGGACACTAAACACTCAAATATGTCCAGTGCAAACAATTCAGTTCACATTAGTCATACAGAAATATTCTCGGACTCTGGTTACCAAATCTGAATATTCAAATGTGCAATTTACCATGATTATATTGTTTATTTTAATTTCCCTAATCCTGCCTTTAGCTCTATGTGTACACTGTCCATTAATCTAAATCTTTAAAGGAAAAATGCACTGGGAGGATTATAAAGCAGTGACACGATTAGATTAAATTTTGTTTGTTTGTTTATTTGTTTGTTTTGGGAAATCATTAATTGCTCAGATGCCTAATAACTTAAGCTAGCCATTGGCTTCAAGAACTGGAAGTGTAGATCTTTGTTTCCATAAATAGAGAATTAGAATATTGATGTGATCTAGTGACAGTGTCTCCTCTGTAGCATCATAGGGGAAAGTTGCATATCTAAGACCCAACTGGGCATATGGTTCACCATCCAATTTGGCTTGGGGACCACATTGGTCCCCTGCAGGAATTTAGAGGGCCACATCCCTATAAATTGTTGTTATTGTCGCAGTACAAACCACCATAAAGCGGCATACCAGCACCAATTCTAGCACTAGGGAGCATGCACCAACCACACGCTCCCCAACTCTAGTACGTGCAGGTGGATTAACAATGGCGGCATCCCATCCATGGCAGTGGACTGCGGCATCCCGTCCACTGCAGTGGCGATGTGGTTTGGGGGCTGCACCATCCTTGCAGAGGAAAATAGGTTGCCAACACGCCTTTTGGGGCAGTCTGTCCCAGGCCTTTGTTGATTGTCATCAGGTCAACTTTGACTTATGGGCACTTTATGAATGAGAGACCTCCAAGTCACTGTGTTATCAGCAGCCCTGCTCAGATCTTGCAAACCCAAGGTTGTAGCTTCCTTGATTGACTGTTGTGGTTGCTGTGTGCTTCCAAATCATTTGTGACTTATGGCAACCCTAATCGACCCTATCATAAGGTTTTTCCTGACAAGTTTCTTCAGAGGGGGTTTGCCATTGCTATCCTCTGAGGCTGAGAGATTGTGACTTACCCAGGGTAACTCAGTGAGTTTTTGTTTTTAATGCCTGAGATGGGATTTGAGCAATGGTGTCCATAATCCAACTCTCAAACCACTACACTGGCCCTACCCGTTGGTAGTGCTGTTTTCCTCTTTTCCTACTGCATTCCACCTTACCAAACATCATTGTCTTTTCCACTGTTGTCTCAGAATGTGTCCAAAGTCTCAGCTTAGTCATTCTGGTTCCTAGTTTGTGGCAAACTCATGGGTAAAACCGTGGGGTCGCGACCCTCTCTCAGGATAGCAATGCTCATCAAGATTGGAATGTCACAGTTCTACTGGCAAACCATAGGACTTCGACCCTTTCTCGAGATGACAATGCTTTATCCATAATTAGATAGATAATTAGCCGGTCTTCACATCCTGCTTCCACTGCAGAAAAGGGCACGTAACCTAGGAAATGATTGTAAGGCAAACAACGGATTAATGTAAGCAAAATGACAATAAAAGGCCCAGCCAGAAACCTGGCTGGGAAGGAGGTAAGCTTGAGGGAAGCTTGTGCACCCCCATTCTCGTCTCTGCGTCTCCATGCCGCGACACTAGTTAGAATTCAGGCTTGATTTGCTCTAGACCCACACCCCCAAGAATCCCAATTGTTTTACCTCAAAATGAACTGTTAAAAAAAAACTAGGGGGAAAAAAAACCCAAAGTGCAGTATAGTTTAAGCAGTGTTTCCACGAGATTATTCACATATCATGCCCTATACCTGTACAGGTGTTTCCATATGCACATGGGTGTTTGTATGAATTACTGTTCATATGTTAATTTTAAAAATCCATGTAGAGCTGCTGCTACACTACAGAATTAATGTAGTTTAGCACCGCATCAGAGCTCTTTGACAGAGAAGGCGAAATATCTCACAAAACTACAAATCCCAGAATTGCATAGCACTGAGCCAAGTCTAATTTGTTCTGTTGTGATGCAATGTATATTATATTCAAGTAAGGTTTTTTTCCATTACTACTTTGGCAAACAACCTGTGAGGATGAAAAATAATGTTGAAATGCTTAGATTTGTGAATACTTAGTAGAGCTGAACGTTACATGTGCAAAACAAGAATGCTAGACGCAAAATTACCCATCTGCTTGCAATGATTATGGGATGATCCAGTGCCAACCATCAACATGCTGTAACTAGCACAACTACGGATTGCAACCCATTTCTGCTTCTGTTCATTCTGTTTTCTTGCTTCCCATTCAGCTCTATTAAAATCTTCTCCAAAGTGTTAGGGTTTGTTTGTTTGTTAAAATCTGTTCTTTGTCCTCCAAATGAACTCAATTACACTAGTATTTCCCTTTAAATTAAATATCTCCTAGGGTTTTATTGTTTTTAACTGTCATGTTATAGTCCTATGTCACCTTAAAAAGCAGAACTGACATCATAAAAGAACATTTTGTTTTATTATTTATGTATTATTTTATTTATTATACTCCCACTCTTAGACAAAAGGCGGGATACAAATAGAATGATGACTGGAGGGATGATTTACATTTATGTCCCTCCTTTTTCTCCAAGGACCTCAAAGTAGTATACATAGATCTTCTCTCTACTTTATCCTCACAACCCTATCTTTCATGGAAATTGTTACGATTGTTGTAATTGTTATTACTATTTCCTGTATTTTTCCCAGTTTGGTACTGAAGGTGGTTTACAACAGGCAAACTAAGCATCGTTTGAAATTAACAGTATACAAAAGCACAAAACTGAAACCCATTAAAACAAGAACAAATAAAAGTCCAGCACATTATACAAGACCTATTTCCGCAAGGGAAAAAAAAATTCTCAAATTTATTCTGTCAGAACAGAAAGTATTTTTATCTGCTTGCAGAAAGATAGTAAAGAGGGCCAATCCAGCCTCTCTAGAAAGGGAGTTCCAGAGCCTAAGGGCGGCCACTGATAAGGCCCAAAGTAACTGTGAGGTTGGTGGGACAGAGAGCAGAGCCTCCCCAGAAGATTTTTAAACTCAAGGAGTTTCATGCAGCAGTGGTGTCTCTAACTATGGTGACACACAGTATGGGAACCATAGGTGTGCACTGCTCCTACTCCTCTGTCCCTGGGCATTCGCCTATGGGAGCAGCCAGGAAGGGCACACATATGCGCCTCATGCACTGAATGTGGAGGAGAGCCCAACCAGGTGTCACCCCTCTTCTGGTTGTCACCCAGTGTAGTCTGAACCCCCCTGCACCTAGCTGGTGACACCACTGCCATGCAGTAGATTTGGTCTTTCAAATAAACTGGACCTGAACCACATAGGGCTTGATAGGTCATCACCAGCATTTTGAATCCTACTTGGAAACAGTTGGAGAGCCAGTGGAACTGTTGCAATAAGGGAGTTGTGTGCTCCCTGTAGCCAACCCAGTTAACAATTTGGCTGCAGCTCTTAGTTCATCTGAAGATTCTGAATATGCATACTGGATGAGCACCTCAAAGATTGCTGCATAAACAAAGATCAGCTTCAGAAAAGGGCGGGAGATGTGGGATGAGGGGGGCTGATGTGCTTCTCCTCGCAATGTGGCCATGTCCAGTAGTGTTGCCCTTTTTGACAGCTCTATTGGCGTTTATTTCGTATTGGATACTTTGCATGCTGTCTCACTCTTTTAAGGCATTGTGGAACTGCGTCACAGCAGCCTGGAAGCTTTCTGCAGGAGAGCACAGCTGGACTTTGCAGGCCCTTCTGATTGCCTAGTGACTCATCTTGCGAGGATGAAAGTCTAAATCAACACTGTCAATCACCTGGTAGTCAGAAAAACTACAGTAACTGTTCTTGCAACTTTGCTCTATCAACAGTTGCTAAGTCTTGATTTAAATAAGGACATTTGGGATGAACCTTTATATGAACCTTTATGCATGACAGGTTGTTGATTCTATAACATTTGGCTGTGAATGGGAAAGGACTGACCTCATCCCCCTTTCCCTCCCTTTCTCTATTCCTCTTCAAGCCTTCCCCTGTGTCTTACTCCCTCTTTCCTTCCACTCTTCTGCTTTTCCATCCCACTCTTTTTCTTTCTCTCCCTCCACTTTGTTTCTCTAATTTATTTACTTTTCTTCAGAGCTGATGTTGGAAACACCCAGGCTGCTAGTCCTGGGTGACTTCAACATCCCCTTTGCGGCCAACTATGTTCCATCCGGTGCGGCTCAGGAATTCATGGATACCATGGCAGCCATGGGCCTGTCCCAGCTGATTTCGGGTCCAACGCATTTTGCGGGTAATACACTGGATTTGGTTTTTTGTACGGATGCGGAAAATCCGTGGGCGGAAATAACTAATATTTCCCCCCATCATGGACGGATCATTTCCTCGTGGAGGCAAAAATCAAGGCCTCTACCCAGATCCCCCCTGGGGTGGTGGACTATAGATGGTCCACCCGAAGGCTGAGGGAACCCAAGAGGTTCCAGGAAGCCTTAGAGGGGCACATGGTTGGAAATGACGGCGACTCTGTGATGCCTAACTGGTATTTGGAAACCGGCCTCTCTAGGGCTATACACAGCATCGCTCCCAAGCGCCCTCTCAGGCCTGCTTCCAAACAGAAGCCCTGGTATACGGAAGATCTCCGGGCAGGAAGCGGGTTCTGCGACGGCTAGAGCACACCGTGGCGGAAACACCTACGCTTAGCCACAGGCTCTCCTAGACCGCCTTTTGGAGGACTATGGAGAGTGATATGAGCAGCTAAGAACTCTATGGTGCCATGTCCGTCCGCAAGTCGCGTCCAGCAAGTTGGTCAGGGTAGTCAGGGAGCTAACTCAGCTCCCTCCGGCCCTGAACCAGATCCTTGAACCTTCTAAGGCCTGCGTGTGACCAATTTAACAACTTCTTCGCGGATAAAACCTCTCGGATAAGCGAAGGTCTAACAACGCGGCATTAGGGCAGAACCTAGGGTAGAGGTATCAGAGCCTCCGTGGACTCCATTAAACTGGATCAGTTTGAATCGTTAGTACCGATGATGTGGACAAGATCCTTGGAAGCGTTCGGAAGACAACCTGCTCCCTCGATCCTGTCCCTCATGGCTAGCGGCTCAGGGGGACCGGTGGTAACTTCGATGTTACACCGGATCATAAATACACTCTGAGGGATGGGCAATTTCCCATCCAGCGTGAAATTGGCCACTGTAAAACCGCGGCTAAAAAAAGCCCTCCTTTGACCCCCTGACATAAGAATTATCGGCCAGTCTCGCAGGCCATTTTTGGGGAAAGTGATCGAGAAGGCGTTGCAATCCAGCTTCAACGATCTTGGATGAAACGGATTATCTGGACCCATTTCAAACTGGCTTTCGGGCGGGCTACGGGGTTGAGACAGGCCATGGTCGCCTTGGTCAATTATCTCCGTCTGGGCACGACAGGGGAAGCGGGTCCCTGTTGGTGCTCTTGAGACACTCAGCGGCTTTCGATACAATAGACCATGGGATCCTTCTGGAGCGCGTGGCAGAGGTGGGAATCGGGGGCACTGCGCTCCAGTGGTTCAGATCCTACCTCTTTGGGAGGTTCCAGATGGTGCAGCTGGAGACATGTGCTCCGATAAGAGGGCCCTTACATCTGGGGTCCCTCAAGGAGCCATTCTGTCCCCATGCTTTTCAACATTCACATGAAACCGCTGGGAGAGATCATCCGGAGACATGGGGCACGGGGTATCAGTACGCTGATGACACCCAATAGTCTTCTCTATGTCTCCGACTGATGCAGTGACTGGGGATGGCATCTCTCCTCTCGCGGCATGCCTGGAGTCAGTAATGGGCTGGATGAGGGAAAACTGACTCAGTCTGAATCCAGAGAAAACGGAGGTGCTCATGATAGGTTCTCCTGGTCCAGGGATGGCGGTGGTCCCCACCTGTCCTGAACGGGATCACGCTTCCCGTAAAGGACTCGGTAACGCAGCCTGGGGGGTGCTCCTCGACTCGTCGCTCCACCTTACATCTCAGGTGGATGCGACGGTCAGGAGCACCTGCTACCAGCTTCGGCTGATTTGCCAGCTGCGTCCCTACCGGGGTCAGAGGGACCTTGAAACGGTGGTACATGCTCTGGTAACCTCTTGATTGGATTTCTGCAACGCGCTCTACATGGGGCAACCTTGTACCATACCCGGAAGCTACAACTGGTACAGATAGGGCAGCCAGACTGGTCACTGGCATACCCAGGGCCAGTCATATAAACCCTGTACTTAATGATCTGCAGTGGCCTGCCTATTCGCTCCGGCGCACAATACAAGGTGTTGGTTATAACCTATAAAGCCCTACATGGCTTGGGCCCAGGATACCTTGAGGACGCCTCCCCCATACAATCCGCCCCCACACTCAGAACATCTGGGCAGCAGCTACTGAGGGCCCAGGGGCAAGATTAGCCTCTACATCGAGGAGGACGTTCACCTCTCGGCCCCGACCCTCTGGAATATGCGGCCCATAGAGCTCCGCTCGGCCACCTCCCTGGCACAGTTCAGAGAATTAAAAACCTGCCGGTTCAAGTTAGCATTCCCCGATATAAGCTCCAGTTAGTTTCCCCCCTCTGACGGCAATGCGAGCGGCAGAAATGTATTTTTTAATGTAAATTTTAATGTATTTTTCTTATTGTATGTTGTATTGCACTGTGTATTTGGTTTATTATGCTGTAAACTGCCCTAATTGCAAGAAGGGCGGTATAAAAATAAAACTTTTATTATTTATTTTATGACCTTGGCTCTAAGCAGGCTGTCTAACTGTCATTTAATATAAGTGGAATAAATATGGGGGGAAGGAGTGGTTGGTAAATCATATGGAGATGTTGTGTTCTAGTTTATTATTTTATTGTGTTTTCAAACTGCTTTTAACTTGCATTTACTATAATAGTGGACCCTTATTAACGCTGGGGTTTGGTTCAAAGATCCCCCGTGTATACAAAATCCGTGTATGCTCAAGTCCCTAAATATATGACATAGCAAAATGGTGGCCCTAATAAAAATGGAACATCAAGGTAAATTAACTTTTGGAACATTTTCAAACCGTGTAGCTTGAATCCTGTGTATAAAAATCCGTGTATAAGAAGGCCGCCTGTACATACTCATTTAAGTAAAAAAAAAACACCCAAAAAACCTGAGTCGACCTATCCACAGGTCAATGTAAGACATTCAGAGGGTGTTGCAGGAAAGTGTAGGTTATACAGTGGACCCTTGTTATCGCTGGGGTTTGGTTCCAAGATTCCCCATGGATAACAAAATCTGTGGATGCTCAAATCCATTAAATATAATGACAAACAAAATGGGTCCCTTATAAAAATGGAAAATCAAGTTTTGATATTTGAAATTTATACTTTTTTTTTGGAACATTTTCAAACCATGGATGCTTGGATCTTTATAAAAAAATCCAGTATGAGAAGGGCTGACTGTAACACTTGTGGTGACCATTTGTTGGGAAGAAGTGATTGCATATTAATCTGTGTGTTAGTCTTTGTTGAATAGCAAGGCCTCAAGCTGGGAGAAATGAGAGTGGAGTGGTGTCCTATGTTAGCAATCCATTGTCTGCAGGTGAAACCCGGATCCTGGTGATGTGCATTTGCATGGACTGAGTCTGATTGGTGTTTTCAGGACTGGTAGCCAAACATGTTTACTTCAGTGGTGTTCCAGGCCTCCCCCTGTAACTTCAAAGTTCTGTGAGCTGGATCTTGGTTTCTCCCAAGTTCAGTCTGACATGCTATACTGTTCTTGATGCTCTTTATTTATGTCACTGTCGGATTATATATTAAGAGTACTAGATGTCATTAAATGCCAATGGAAATGGTTGATATGTGACCCTTGCAACATTAAAAATCCATTTTCACAGAGTGAAACGAGGGGGAGGCATGAAGTGCCTTGTTAAAAACACATTCCATACTTTCCATCAAGAACTGGATCCTATAAATGACATTTCAAAGGCTCCCAGCAGTTGTTCACTTGTTCTCTGTCTACCAGAAGGGCATCCATGATGGGAAAATAATCAAAAGGTCAAACATTGTAAATCTCCTGCAGGTGGTGTTCGTTTGAATGTGTTCCTAAAAAAATCAATGTGAAATCACCCATTAAAATTATAGCAAGTTTTCTGAACTGAACTGATAAACAATTACTGTAAATATCTGTTGTTGTTTTAATGGCAGGTACACTGTGATATTTTGAGAGGACTACATCATTTACAAGAGTTTATGGGTTTCTTAGTTCCCTATGGCATTCACAGATGCAGTTGGACCGATCAGGCAAAATGGCCTCAGGGGAGCGAACATGCCTTCTTGGCTATCTCTGTCACACACTGCTACTGCTTCTCTGGTGTAGTAATCCCTGCACCAGTTTTAGAATCCTTGTCACAGGAGAGTAGAGCTTGATTGAACATAAGAAGGAACTTCTGACAGGTAAGAGTGTTTAGCAATGGAGCCACCAATGGCCTAAGAGGTGGTGGGATCTCCTTCCTGGACACATGCAAATAGGGTGAACAGCTACTGCTGAGGATGATTTGCATAAGAATCTGTGGTTGTCCGACCTCATCTGAGGAAAGCAGGCAAGAAACAACAGGCCTCTGCCTGCCAGTAGGAAGACCCTCCCCCCCCGAACTCAAGCTTGAGGGAGAAAGAAGCAGGCAAGAAACAAAGGCCTCTGCTGCCAAGTGGAAGAGCCCGCCGCCCCGACCTCCATCTTGAGGGAAGAGAAGCCAGGCAGACAACAGGCCTCGCTGCCTGCCAAGTGGAAGAGCATCCCCCCGACCTCCATCCTTGAGGGGGAGAAGGCAGGCAAGAGACAACAGGCCTCTGCCTGCCAAGTGGAAGGAGCCCGCCCCACGACCTCCATCTGAGGGGGAGGAAGCAGGCAAGAAACAACGGCCCTGGGCCTGCCAAGTGGAAGAGGCCCTCCGGGGCCCCGACCTCCATCTGAGGGGAGAGGAAGCAGGCAAGAAACAACAGGCCTGCGCCTGCAAGTGGAAGAGCCCTCCCCCGCACCTCCATCTTGAGGGGGAGAGAGGCAGGCAAGAAACACAGGCCTCCTGCCTGCCAAGTGGAAGAGCCCTCCCCCCGCCGACCTCCATCTTGAGGGGAGAGAAGCAGGCAGAGAAACAACAGGCCGTAGCCTGCCAAGTGGAAGAGCCCTCCCCGCCCCGACCTCCTCTTGAGGGGAGAGAGGAGCAGGCGGAAGGAGAGACAGACAGGGGGCGGGGCGTGGGCTGCCTGCCAAGTGGAAGAGCCCTCCCCCCGACCGCCATCTTGAGGGAGAGAAGCAGGCAAGAAACAACAGGCCTCTGCCTGCCAAGTGGAGAAGCCCTCCCCCCGACCTCCATCGTGAGGGGAGGAGAAGCAGGCAAGAAACACAGGCCTCTGCCTGCCAAGTGGAAGAGCCCTGCCCCCCGACCTCCATCTTGAGGGGAAGAGAATCAGGGCCAAGAAACAACAGGCCTCTGCCTGCCAATGGAGAGCCCTCCCCCGACCTATCATCTTTAGTTAGAGAAGCAGAGTTTTGGGGTTTTGTTTTTTGTTTTTTTTTTGTTACTTGCTTTGTTGTATATGTATGCTGTAAACCGCTTTGATTGTAGGAAAAGCGGTATACAAATAAAACATATTATTAAAACATATTATTATGATCTAGCTGGAGTTCCCACACTGAGCAGGGAGTTGGACTCAATGGCCCATAGAGACCCTTCCAGCTCTGTAATTCTATGATTACCCAGTGCTAACAGCTCTCTAGTGTACAGAAAGACTCAATTTTTCTTAGTGATCTAATTCAGTATTTTTTAAATAGCTTGGCAATTAAAGTTTGAGAAAAAATATGAAATCTATGAAATATCATAGCTATGGTGTGAGCGAAGATGGATCATTCTTAGACATTTCAATTTTCTTTGTTTGCTTCTGCACCATCTTCCATCAGCTTTACTAGCTGTGGGGTGAGGTGGATTACTGGTTGAGGATAGTCTAGTTAGAATTAGTTCTACCATTGCCTGTCTATATGTTATGGGATGTTGGGCTCCATCAGCTCAAAACCTGGACCGTTTCGCCATCATATTGCTAAACCTTATCTTTTAGCAATAATGTGTGCAAGTATTAAAGGAACTGTTGAAAAGGCATGGACCCAGTTCTGGCGCAGACAATTCTCCCCTCCCCACAATTGTTATTTTCATTAAATCAGGGGTGGGCAATTGGAGAGGGGACACCATGTCGCTTCCAGTTTAGGGGCTTTTGTTGTTGTTGTTGCTGCTGCTGTTGTTGTTTTGCTTTCGCTTTGCTTCGGAACTGCTTGGTAAGGGCAACCTATTGCATTTTGCAGTGGCTTTGACCCATTTGGAGGGAGGGTGGCAACATAAACCAGCCAGAAAAAAATGGGGTCTGGGGGCTTTGTGGAGCTTCAAGGAGGTGTCAAGGGCCACACTATAGGGACCCAAGGGTCACATTCCACTCATGAGCCACACATTGCCCATCTCTGCTTTAAAGAGACTAGAGGAACGCATATGTATTTCCACATGAATTATCATCTTCATGACCTGAATAACTTTGGGGCCTCCTGTGCCCAGAAGCATTCTAAGAAATGAATGAAGATGCTGGGCAGGGTGTGTCATATCAGCCCTAGTCTGACTGAAAGTAATCTGTGTTTCAAGTTTTAAAAGTCAACAACAACAAATCACACTGAACACGTTACTGGTGTCTGCAAGTGTCTGATGAAACACAGTTAGTGCTACAATAAAGTTGTGGTTTTACATTTATGTAAACAAAAAAATCCATATCTGTTGGACAGACATAATCTTTGGCAGCACTGTCCCCAATCACTGGTCGATGGTGGTGAGGTGCAATGCCTTGTCTTCTGGGTATGGCATGGCATGGCTGCTGGGCAAACACCTGGTCTAGACAGGTGGCCAGCTGAGGGGCAGTGAGTGACACAGCAGGAGGGGAGGGAAGGAGGGCAGGGCAGGGCAGGGGCATCTGCCCTCTCCAGCCCTTTCTGGACATCCACACCAGGTGACACCACCCCTAGTGACATCACTGCCTTCAGCTGTCCTAATTTGACACAGACAATCCCAGTTAATCCTCTGTCATCTTACATTTTTCAGCTGCTTTGAAATGTCCCAGCTTCTCCCTTCTCCTCTTCCCACTTTCCCTCTTTTTCCTCAGTTTGCTTCCATCCAGAGCAAACTGAATTCAGGGTTGAAAAGTAGTGTATCCACTCATGTATATGTCTAGAAATTTTAGTCAAAAAATTCACCCAAAAAACTGAGTTGACTTATCCACGGGTCAATGTAAGTAGTTTAACTCTTATTAATAACTCTTATTAATGGACCCATTTCAAACTGGCTTCCGGGCGGGTCACGGGGTTGAAACGGCCATGGTCGCCTTGGTCGATGATCTCCGTCTGAGCATTGACAGGGGAAGCGTGTCCCTGTTGGTGCTCTTGGACATCTCAGCGGCTTTCGATACCATAGACCATGGTATCCTTCTGGGACGCCTGGCTGAGGTGGGAATCGGGGGCACTGCGCTCCAGTGGTTCCGCTCCTACCTCTCTGGGAGGTCCCAGATGGTGCAGCTGGGAGACGTGTGCTCCAGCGAGCGGGCCCTTAAAACCGGGGTCCCTCAAGGAGCCATTCTGTCTCCCATGCTATTTAACATTTACATGAAACCGCTGGGAGAGATCATCCGGAGACATGGGGCGCGGGGTTATCAGTACGCTGATGACACCCAAATTATTTTCTCTATGTCTCCGACTGATGCAGTGACTGGGGATGGCGTCTCTCCTCTCGTGGCCTGTCTAGAGTCAGTAATGGGCTGGATGAGGGAAAACCGACTCAAATTGAATCCAGAGAAAACGGAGGTACTAGTGATAGGTTCCCCTGGTCCAGGAATGGCGGTGGTTCCACCTGTCCTGAACGGGGTCACGCTCCCTGTGAAGGACTCCGTGCGCAGTCTGGGGGTGCTTCTTGACTCGTCGCTTCACCTGACTGCTCAGGTGAATGCGACGGTCAAGAGCACCTGTTATCAGCTTCGGCTGATTCGCCAGCTGCGCCCATACCTGGCCCAGAGGGACCTAGAAACTGTTGTACATGCTCTGGTAACTTCGAGACTGGATTTCTGCAATGTACTCTACATGGGGCAACCCTTATACCAAACTCGGAAGCTGCAAATGGTACAGAACATGGCAGCCCGGCTGGTCACTGGCGTCTCCAGGACCAGCCACATAACACCTGTGCTAAAAGATCTCCATTGGCTGCCTATTCGCTTCCGAGCTCAATATAAGGTGTTGGTTATTACCTATAAAGCCCTAAATGGCTTGGGCCCAGGATACCTAAAGGACCGCCTCTCTCCGTACATTCCGCCTCGCACCCTCAGAACATCTGGGCAGCAACTGCTGAAGGTGCCTGGGGCCAGGTTAGCTTCCACTTCGAGAAGGACCTTTTCCACAGCTGCCACAGCCCTTTGGAATACGCTGCCCATTGAGCTCTGCTCATCTACCACCCTGGCCCAATTTAGGAAGGACCTCAAAACCTTCCTATTCAAACAGGCATTCCCCGATTAAATATCCTGTGGGCCTCCCTCCTCTTCCGTGGCCATGAGGTTGGGCTAAGGGGCTTTTTATTGTTATTTTTAAGGATGTTGCTGTTATATGTTTTTAACCTTTGTATTTTGATTGCACTTGTTGCATTTTTGTAAGCCGCCCTGATCGTCTGGAAAGGCGGGATATAAATAAAAATTTTATTATTATTATTATTAAAGGAACCAGCCATTGGTGAAAGGCAAGAGTGTAATCTCACCTGGAAAAACTGACCCCATTCTACTCTCCTATCCATCTAGACTTTTGGGTGAGCATAATCAGTTATGCCTGCTGGAATTTTGTAGTTTGAGTCTTCTTTGTTATTAATACCTTTTGCCATCTTGACCACACTCTGATGGTGCTTGGCTACATGTGTTCCAGTTTTCATCTGTGAAATGTTGGAGGGTATGTTCATTCATTTCATGATAACAAAGCTGGATACAGGTTTGTTGAACTGTAGTAACAATATGAAAGGCCCATCCAAGAGAAGCTATTCTATAAGTCAGTGTGAATAGCTTCCAACACTGCATTGGCAATTATATTTTCCAAATTGCTCTCCTTTTTTTTCTTTCTATTGGAGTACACCAATGTCAATAAATATCAGTAGGGCAGATAACTGCTTTTAAAAGAACTGCTATGACAGAAATATATTGTTTATCAAACACTAAATTTCTACCCAACTTTTCAGTACCAGTTGCTGGACAATACAAGGGTCTTGTTTCACTCATGTCCTGCCTGAGAACTTTCTATAGACCTCTTATTGGCCAGTGTGTAGACAGATTGTTTTAAAAGATAGAGTTCAGTCTGATCCTGCCATGGTCCTCATGTTTTTATCACCTCCTCAAACAGCTGAGATTGAATAGCCACTGGAGATACATCAGACCTCCATAAAAACCTCCGATTTAACACTACTTTCCATTTGTGTAACATCTAGCCAATGTAAGCTATCACCATTAAATTTTATTAGCCTCTCTTTTCTAATAGAAAAAAGTCAATGGAATGAGAAGTGAATGTATTTGCAGATTTTGAGCTCAGTGACTGAATAAGGAACTTCCTTCAAATGCTAAAAATGTGTTCTTGAAATATGTACTGAAACTCTTCTTCAACGATTTTTCATTTTGTTTTTGAGTGGCTTTTTTGATAAAACATCTAAAATCAGATGGTTTTCCTAGCAATCTATACTGTAACACTATCACTTTTCAGAGATCATAAATGAGAACCACCTGCACAGACAATGATGATCCAGTATTCAAGAAAACAATCTTTGTAATTCCTTAACATGCTCTTATACCAGAATTGTATAAAGTCAATTTATATTGCATTCATATACAGTGGTACCCCGGGATACGAATGCGCCGGGTTACGAATTTTTCGGGATACGAAAAAATCCCATAGGGATTTATTGCTTCGGCTTACGAAGGTTTCTTCGGGTTACGAAAAAACCGCGGCGCTATTTTCCGCCACCGGAGGGCAGCAGAGAGCTATTTTTCCATTAGCGCCTATGGGAATTCGGCTTACGAAGGTATTTCGGGTTACGAAATTAACCGCGGAACGAATTAATTTCGTAACCCGGGGTACCACTGTACAGTATATCTGAAGCCACTGAAAGAGATAATCCTGTGATATTTTGAAATGCTTGATATAACATATAGTTCTATTCCCATGACAATTATTTACAAATCCTAGAATCATAGAGTTGGACAAGACCACAAGGGCCATGCAGTCTAACCTGCTGCCATGCACTCACAATCAAAGCAAACCCAACAGATGGGCCTCCTGCCTCTGTTTAAAGACCTCCAAAGAAGGAGACTCCATAATAGTTTTAGTTCTGAACTAGTGCTGAGCAGCCATTTGTCAGCTGAATAAGGCTAAGCAGGTTAATTTGTAGGTAGTCAAGAATCTCTGGAATCTTGAGGAAGTCAACTTTCAAGTGATTAACTGAATATTCCCTCCTGCCCTTGAGCATGTGCATACCTGGCTATTCTTTAGAGCCAACTTTGTTCCTGAAATCACAGGTGGTAGCAATATTCCCTTCACAAATTACAACTGGTTTCAATAAATTTGAACTTTTTCCTGTCAGAAGCTATAATCTTTTATACTGTAACCTCAAAAAGTTGGTTACTGCAATGCGCTGTTCATGGGGATGTGGTTGAGGTGACTACTGAGTGAGTCACTTATTGTTATAATTGAAGGTTCAGATCTTTGAATCACAGCCTTCACCTCATGTCCTTTGTAACATGGACCTCCTTAATAGTACAGCTGTATTTCTGTCAAATTAGGGTATGAAATTGTGATGAATGAGTGTCCTTTCATTTATCAGAGCCTTCTTCCCAGATAGCAAAGGGTTAAAATGTGTGAAAGGGTACTGTTACATTTTTGTGAGGAAGCATCAGAAGTGATGAGATAGCAACTGTCCCAGGCAGCTGGGGACAAGCACGGACCTTCCAGATGATTCAGAGTAGAGGTTATAAAAAACAACACAAGATTTTTGTCTTTGGCTCTCTCCTTAAATAGAGGGAAAGATTGGTCAAAGCCAGACAGTGGGGCCCAGGCTATCCCATGAACATCAAGTACTACAAATCCCATCTGATCTGTGAGTAGGATTAGGAGAATGTATCAGTCAATGGCATTTAGTGGTATTTTGATTCTTTTCTTGATTTGGCTGAAATGATTTTACTCTGTAACTTATACTTTCTATGTGTGCCTAGGGGACGAGGTGGTTCTTCATGAAGGAGTTGTTGTTTTGCTATAGAATTTCCTTACTTAGAATAAAGCCTTTTTGTTTAAAATTACGCTGCTTCTCTTGCACTCCTTTTCACATGCCCTGGCTTGGCCCAGTTCTTCCCTGTGGTCATCAAGGGAAACGACAGTGGAATTTCCAGCAATGACCCCACTGCATTGCTAAAGTGGGAGAAGTCGATCATTGTGTGGTGGCAGTGAGTTCTTTAGATAAAAGGTGGTCTCAAGAGATCGCATCCAACTCAGGCAGTAGAAGGGAGGAATAACCAGAGAACTCTCACAGTAGTGTATACTCCTTTTCCTATGGCCATTTGAGCATATAGCCCACAACTCATGTGGGTGATAGCTGGGCAACGCAGATGGAGATGTACTTTAGTCACAGTTGGTGTATTACTTAGTTGAATCCAATAATATTTACAAGCAAGCTGCTGCACTCTTCTGCAATATATTCCAGAACAGAATTTACTCTGATTCTGCCCACTGCTCTCATAACTTTAATACATATTAGTATTGATAATATCTGGAGTTAAAATTGCAGCATTCCCCATTCTTACTCTACAAAAGTTCAGCAGATCTCTTGAGGTCAAGAGGGTATAGATTTCACTGCAATTTCAACAAATATTAGATGTTGAACTAATGCAGTTATTTAGACTGTATCATTTTGACCATGACCAAAATGTTATCTGGAAAGGACTTTCAGTGGCCAGTGGTGACTGTAATACAAATGAGGAATCAATGAAATCAATGAAGATTATCTCTCCCTCTTTCCACCATGGTGATTCACCCATAGGATCGTATATCTCTCAAAGAGAAAACAAACACTTACATTTGCAGGAACTTCTCTGTCCAACCAAGTGAAATTAGCCTCTCCACATGTTTACTCAGAAATAAATAAGTCTCATTAAGGTAAATGTATTCAATGGCATAGCCATGTCTCTTTCAGCATAAAAATATATTTCTAGAAATTTCTTAGGGGCAAAACAGATGGTCCTGAAGTGGTGACTAGATGCCGCCCCTTTCAGCACCAGATCGGGCTGACAGCTACCACACACTGCGGGCCTGATCTGATGCTTTGCCTTGCCAACCCCCCCCCCCCCAAAAAACAGCAAAATGCTGCTCCTTTTTAGAGTGGCAAAAGGGTGCCCTTGCCATCATGACAGCAGCTTTTCCACGTTTCTTTGGTGCGGTGCATCTAAACGCTGCACTCAGGCAGGTGGCAAGACGCCAGCATCGGGGCAGAGTTGGTGTGTGTGGCATGCGGTCGCCATGCCCCCCAACTCCACCCCAATGCTGGCATTTTATGTCGGTCTGTTTAGCCCCATAGTCTCAAAGGTGCACCAGGATTCCTTTACATTTTTAATGAAGTAATGCATAAATGATTACAAATAAGTACTTATGGTATCAGTACATCTGAGAATTCTCTTTACTGGAAATACTGAAACCACAAATATGATTATCCAAAGCAGATAATGTTTAATCCAGTGCTAGTCAAAGTGGTGGTCCACAGAAAGATTTTAAACCAGTCCTCCACACCAGATAACTTGAGAAGCACTGGTTTAAAATTCCATTTCTTATTTAAAATATCTATTCATTTATTGGGTAAATGGAGGATGCTTTGTAACAAGATCTCTCCTTCTACAAAGGATGTTTCCAGACTAAGGGCTTCTCAGTTAGCATTTTTAGAAGACACTTCATCTTTTTCATCTTTTCTCCTTAGCAAATTTTCTACCTAAAAATGGACAAAGACGTGGGATAACAAAAGAGGATTATGAGTGAAGTATGGCACAACAATAACAACAACAACATAAACCAATTTTACTGGTGTAAGATACTATCAATATAATATTTTAAGCATGCTTCCTGTATTGTGAACTGATACAAATATAATTGGAGAAGATGATGAAATTTGTTTCCATTATTTATCTTGTCTAGAGCAAGCCTATTCAAAATAGTAGTACTGGACTGATGTTTTTCCATGACCCACCAGCTTCTGGCCCACAGTTTCCAAGGGGAAAAAAAGAAATCATTGTAACCTGTCATGCCTCTCCCTGAGAGTTTGGCTTCCTAGGATGAAACAGAACCACCCAGCAGTCCTCCTCTACAGAGGTTCAGCCACTGCAGGTGACTTGCCACAGCCGGGCTCTCCTCTAGTTCTGTCTGACAGACACTTGAGTGATCTACAGGAGGAAGATGGAAAAGAGATAACACCACAAGAACAAGAAAGGGGAAGGTGTAGGCATCTCAAGCAGACTCAGCCATTCCCGCACTGACGAAGTGAGAGCTTTGTGGATACAGCAGTGAAATGCCCTCCTGGAATAACGACTGCAAGGAGGGTAGGTCTGACTCAGTATGCTTTATGAGGTGTGGGCTTTTCCCATCCCATCCCAGTTGTTGGAAACAACTGCATTGCTTCCTGAAGCCTGTGTTTACAAGACCTGACTCTGCGATTTATGATCTTGGACTGTTCCTTGGCCTTGCTTTCTGTGAACTGTACATAGGATTTACAGCCTCTGGTCTTTTGGCTGATTGATGTTGGATTCCACTTGCTCCTTTGGCTTCTGGACTCCTGGCACCCTGCCAGCTAGTGCAGCATGAAACAGGACAGAGCCAATGGTAGCAAATATGGTACTGGCCTCTTGTATGTTTGTGGGGGAAATGCCAGCCCACAACATCAGGCAGCCTGAAACACATTACACTAGAGCAGGGGTAGGCAATCTTTTTGAGCCGGGGGCCGGGTTGCTGTCCCTCAGACAACTGGGGGGGCCGAAGCCAAAAAATAAATAATTTAATAATTAAAAAAAAAATTAAATATATAAATAAACCAGGACAAATGTAGGACAAAATTTTCAAATGGAAGACACTTTTTAAAAAAAATAATGGAGGACACGTGAAAAAATTTGCTGATTTTTAAAAAAATGTTAATATAAATGCGTGTTTCTGAGGCTTCTATAGACAATTGCCCCCCAAAGGCCCCGGCGGCAATCGGCGGCAGGACTGGGCTGGGGCCGGTCCCAAGGCCTCGCCGGGCCGCATCCGGCCCACGGGCCGCAGGTTGCCTACCCCTGCACTAGAGCATTGGTTCCCAAATTTTAATCTGTCAGGTGTTTTGGACTTCCACTCCCAGAAGCCCTAGCCAGCTTGGCCAACACTCAGGAATTCTGGGACGAGATGTCCAAAACACTTAAAGGACCAAAGTTTGGGAACTATTGCTCTAGAGTGCAATCCAGGTCCTGCTCCCATACTAATTTTAATCCACTGATACTTTAGCAATACATGTACATTTCTTTTACAAGTAATAATTAAACCCTGTTTATATAAAGTTGATGTTATACTCTTCATAGCCACTTTATATTGCATACAAAATTTTCAAAAGTAAGTAAACCTGTACTTTGGTGTAATACTACTTTGAGGATCAAAAAGTGTGACTTCATGTATTTGCCATGTTAAATTAAGTTGATCTGGTAACTTTGACTTGTTGACCTGTAATTTGGACTCCATTTGAGTAAAAATCAAGCAGTGCTATATAAGCCATTATTTCTCCAATGAGCAAATTGTGCAAATTTATTTGGGTGATGAAACAAAGGGTGAATCAATACAGGATTTAAGGACTTAATGAGAGAGGCCAAATATTTACTCCGGCGATGTGAGACTTGAATTGTGGTTCTAAAAAGGGTATTTTCAGCCCTTAAAATTTGCTGCTCTGTCTTTTTGGAAGAAATATAGCTTAAATGAGAACTCTGTAACCCAGGATTTTTCAGATCCAATAATAAATAAAGGGAATATTTGGCATAGGTGAAATGCAGCATAGTAATTTTTATATATATTGCAGTGGCTCAAGTGGTTAAGACACTGACTCTGTTGATTGCAAGATCGGCAGGTTGGCAATTGGAGGCCCAGGGGCCCCATGATGGGGTGAGCTCCCATCACTAGTCCCAGCTTCTGCCAACCTAGCAGTTCAAAAGCATACAAATGCAAGTAATAATAATAATAATAATAATAGTAATAAAGTTTATTTATATTTCCCGCCTCTCCCAAGGATTGAGGCGGGATTACATCAGTAAAAATAATACGATATGATCAATAAAACATTAATACTAAATTAACCGACATTCCTATTAGTTCTCTAAAATAACAATTCATCAATAGACAAAAATCATAGTCAAGAGTGGAGCAATAGGTACCATTTTGGTGGGAAGGTAAACAGCATTCTGTGAAATCATGCTGGCCACATGATCATAGAGTAGTCTCTGACAACACTGGCTCTTCTATTTAGTAATGGAGATGAGCACCACCCCCTACGGTCGGACACGACTTGACAACCTTGTCAATGGGGAATACCTTTACCTTTAATTTTACACACACATACACACACACAGTATTCTTAACTCTCCATCTCATGATCTTCCATAGATGAAGCCTTTTGCTATTATTGGCTTTTCTTACTTAATATAAACTCTCCCCTGTCCCCCTGCAATTCTGTCAGAGGCAGCAGTACTGGAAGTGTCTGAAACAATTTTTTTTAGGGAATGCCAAAAATTTAACCACAGCCAACTTACCTGATAGCTGTTACTAAATTCCAGAAAGGTTATTTAAAGTATCCGGACCCCCCTCATGCAAAGCAACATTGATGGCCTTACATGACCAGAGGGCATGTTAATTTTAATCTTGACCTAGGGAACCATGGCAAGGAGTGCAGCAGGGTCAAGTTATTGGTTATTTTAGTTCAAAATGCCCCACTCTTCCTCCTGTTGAATTGCTCTCAAGCAATCCCAGGGTGATGTCCTTCTTTTCTAGGATATGTCCTCCATTTTGACCTTCTGTCCAGGAGGAATTTCAAAATGTCCTCCTTTTTGAACATGACTAAGAAACATGAATGTGGATTTATATCAGTGTGTTTAGCTTTTGTTTTGTAATGTCCTACATTGTTCTTGAATGTAGGACATTTTTGCAGAGCCTTGTCCTCCTTTGTGGTTATGACATCTAGTCACCCTGAGCAAGCCATAGTGGACAAGGAGGGGTTCAGCAGGAGTACTGAGCAGTTTGTGACATGGCAAAGCTTGATCATTGGGCAGCATTATCTAATCAGAACTGCTGCATGATCCAGCTTACCAATAAAATTATTTGTTTTATTTCTCTTATTAACTGAATATTTAATTTAATTGATTAATAGACTCCAGTTGGGCTGTGAGGGTGGGACAACACTGTGGTCTTTGCCACCAAGGGGTGAATTTGTTTATATAATTATTGATTATTGATTGGGGTTGGTTTAAATATTGCTCTTATCTATCGCAGGTAGTGGGTGGGGGGAGAAAGTAGGAATTTGGTGAACACCTACGGAACCCATTTAGTGAAAGATAGGTCTCTTGAGCTACCACTACATTTCATGAGACACAGGGGTAAGGAAGGAGCCTGTGCTTCTGGCAGGCCTAAGGGTTTAGTCTTCACTAGATGTCATATGCCTTGGGGGGCTGGATCCTCAGGTTAGCCTTCCAGTAGATGGCTGGCTGAAGACCAACTACTTTTGGCTTCTCCCTGGGGCTCAGGTGTTTTGCCTGAAGAAGCTAGAGGAAGTCTGGGAGAGACCAACTGGCCCAGGGGCTCTGCACTAGATGCTTCTTTTTGTAATTCTCCGTGGATAAACTTAAATAGGTGATAATTTAAGTAAAGTGGCCTATATTTCAAGCCCAGTGACTTGGGGTGGTCTCATTATTTCCTGTGTTGGTAATCAAGATAGACAGAAGATAGATGATAGAGAGAGAGAGAATGGCCCTGTGCACATTGGAACTTGGGCTGGCCTGGGAGCAGAGTCGAGGCGTGGCATCTATGCAATGCAGCCCCCCCCGGGAGCCAGGATGCCATGCACCACACCACACGGTGCGTGGCATCACACTGCTTCTCCGTTGCTGCATCCAACCAATGCAATGCCAAAGGAGCGCCATATAGCTGCGGCTATTGTGCCCTTTCCAGGGCACAAAAATTAGCCACTTTTTGCCCCTTCTTTTCATGCTCTGGAAAGGCCAGATCGGGGATGCAGTGTGCGGTTGCCACAGTCCTGATCTGGCTGGAAAAGGGGTGGCTGTCTCACAAACAATATACACTACCCTAAAACAGCAACAGAACGTAGGAGGGGTTTTGCATGAACATGCAGAAAACACAAGAGAAAAAGAATGGAATTAGGCATGGAATGAGAATTCCCCAAAACTGCTGCCTAGATAACATATACTGCTGCTGTGAGTTATAGTAGCTTAGTGCTCTTTGGAAAACAGATTATGTGAGGCTCTTGGGGGCTATCATTCTCCCAGTGTCTCTCTGCATAGTTGGAGGGCATTCATACAGCTGAAATCAATCATGCTCTCACTGCCCTCAGAGTTTATGTTGTGTCTTTCCCTGCCAGAATCCAGTAATGGGGACAGGAAAAAGGCCAGTAAGAGGTTTGGAATGGAAGCAACTGTGCATTTTGTACAGGCCTCTGTGCTGCAACAAAAGCATCCAGTGCTAAAGATTCACGGAAGAATCCAAGCTACACCTTTATATTTACCCCTCCCTCTTCTTCTGTACTGAATTTAGCCTCTGTCACTGGGCAAATGGGTTTTAGAGTCCTTGTTAGCATCATAGCCAAAAGTTAACAGCTTGTCTAGTGGCACAGAAAGGGGTGATTTATATGAAAGAGCTTTGCTAGATACTTTGCTTTCATTTGGTAATTCAAGGCTGGGAACAAACCAGGAAAGTAAACTTTCCTTTGTTACTAACCTGCTTGTACAATTTTTATAGCAATGGCAATAGCAAGTACATTTCTATACCACTTATCAGTGCACTTAAGCACTCCCTAAGTGGTTTACAAAGTGTGAGCTAATTGCCCCCAACAATCTGGGTACTCCTTTTAGCAGCCTCCTTGGAAGGATGCAAGCCTGAGTTGAGCATGAGCCTTTCACTGGTATTGAACTCACAACCTTATGGTTTGTGAGTAAGTGGCTGCAGTACAGGCATTTAACCACTGTGCCACCAGGGCACCTCATATAGGTTCCTCCTATAGGTTTAGGACAGGAAATGGACCACATTGACACATTTCACTTTGCTTGCTTCTGCAGTATATAACCCACAGGAACCCATCTTTTATTCGTCTCAATCGTGGGAGGGGGGGCACTCCAGCCCAGAGGTCCCATTTGGCCAGCCATGAGGGGACAGATTTCCAGCACTGAGTCTGGGAAGAATATGGTCCCAGTTCTACCACTGGCTGTGAGGGGATGTTGGACCCCATGAGTGAAAGGGTTGATATGCTCCTCTGCTACATACAAGCAGCTCATTGTATTTGTGGATTGTTCAATCATCCATGGCACGAAAATATTCCAAAAATATGTAAATTCCCAAAAGCAAACCTTGATTTTGCCTATACATGCATACATGCATACATTATATATATATATATATATATATATATATATATATATATATCCATTTTACATAAGGGACACAATTTTACTATGACACAGTATTTAATTGGACTTGAGCACTTGTTATCCACTGAGGGTTCTAGAACCAAACCCAGCAGATATGAAGAGCCCACTGTAGCATCTTATTGTGTAACAGTAATGAGTGTCAGTGTTTGGTACCCAACAAATTCTGGAGGGCATCTGAAACTGCAACCAGCACCCCATGATATTTGGGTTTGTTGTGGTCACATAATAATCCCCTTAAAATGCAGAAACAAAGTGGTACTGCAGAACATGCTGGGATGAAACTGTACAGAGTCTTGGCCTGGATTAACAGACAAATAGATTCATAACTCTTTCAAAGTTCAGATTAAGAGCCAGAGAGAATTCACCACCCGCACTGACATCAGAGTCACCAGCCTCCACTGGGAAAACTACCAGACTCCCTGTCTTACTATTTTAAGCAGTCTGAAGGTGAGCATGTTTTTCCCAAGAGTTGTTTTATGACTAACAGTTCAGTCCTACACATTACTACTCAGGCAGAAGGAAGACTAATAGAGAATAGAGAATGAAGCCTCATTCTGCAAGCAGTTCAGTATAAAGTTGGCCCTCCATAGCCACAGATTGAACCATCCACAACTTCAAAATATTCCCCCGCAAAAAAAAAAAAAAAAAAAAACCAAAAAACCCAAAAGCAAATTTTGCCATTTTATATATGAGATGCCTTTTCACTGTGCCATTGTATATTATGGAACCTGAGCATCCACAGATTTGGGTATCCATGCGGGGTCCTTGAACCAAATCCTAGTGGATACCAAGGGCCCCACTATATGTGCTTGCTTTAATACTTCTGTAAGCTTTTAATTTGTTATGGAACTTTTATATCATTTTCTTGATCATAGTGTTTAAATGTATTGTCCATAAGTTAGTTTTATATCAGCTTTCTTCCAACGATCTCACAAAAGCCTGCATGGCTCTTCTCTGCCCCATTCAACCCTGAGATGGAGCATAGACTGAAGACAGTGCTAGCCCCTAAGTTAGCCATTAAGTTCTATTCCTCAATAAGGTTTTCCCAAACCCCAATCTAACAGTCTAACCCTCTACACATACTGTTTCTCTGCAAACACTTTAAAAACCTAATTTGAAAAGTAGGGTATGCATAAGGTAGGAAATAAATATTTTGTAAGTGTCTTATTTATTTCTTCTCTTATAAATAAGTCTTATTTGTGAATATATGTTTTATAATATATATAATATGTATAAATAAATTATTATTTATAGTAATATTATATATTATAAATTATTAAGGTTATTTGTAATAATATAAGTCTCATGTATACATTTATAATTTATTGACAAATAAATCCCTTATTTATTTATTTATGAGATCAAGCGAGATGTAGTGGTTTGAGCATTGGTCTATAGCTGTGCACACCAGAGTTCAAATCCCTGCTCAGCCATGAAAACCCAACAGGTAAACTTGGACAAGTCACCTTCTCTCAGCCTGAGAGGAAAGCAAACCTTCACCTCTCACAAACAAATCTTGCCAAGGAAACCCCATGATAGGTTCACCTTAATGACTTGAAGGCACCCAACAACCACAACTCATCTCTTAAATGTATTGTTTTCTGACAAAGTCAGAAAAGGCATAACAAAAGCAACAGTAAGTGAGAATGTGCCAATCAAGAATTTCTAAAGAAATCTCTTTCCTTATCCTAAGTTGAAAATATCTCAAAATATATTATTTTTCCATGCAGTTCCATATCTTCATCGTGTATTTTAAAATTGTTTATCAGGCAGTGTTGACTACTGGTTCTTCGATTCTAACTCATAAACATAACTGAAACAGGATGCATCCACAATGCAGAGTTAAAGCAGTTTGACACCACATTAACTGTCATGAATCTATTCGATATAATACTGAGATTTGTAGTTTGGTGTAGCACCAGAGCTCTCTGACAGAGAAGGCTAAATATCTCACAAAACTACAAATACCAGGATTCTGCAGGATAGAGTCATGGCAGTTAAACTGCTTTAATTCTACACTGTGGATACAGTGTGAATTACTAGATCACCCTGCCCCTGATGTTGGGACTCTGACATGGCTTGCCATTCCTGCCATCTGCGATATCTGAGGAAAAGGAAGAGCAGACTTGATTCTGAAAAAGCATGTTTTAAGTAGGAGTGGTCAGGGCAAAAAAAAAGAGACCAAAAAGGGCAATTATAGGTTTCACGTGGGACCTTTTATATTACACAGTTATAGAATTTTCATTCCACTTAGCTTACATAGGTACACCCTATGGAACCCTGGGGTTTGTAGTTTGGTGAAGCACTAGAACTCTCTTGTTGAAAATTCTAAATACCCTCATGAAACTGGAAATTCTTTCTTGACCCATGTTGTATTTTGGTAGCAGCAACAAAAAGGGAGGCACTGTTGTTCTTGTCCTAGCCATCCTCTGTTTCTGCTGGGTCTGATGTCACTGATGGGTATCCTAGTGGCCGGTCTTCCTCATTGGTCTCCAGGCCACTCCATTGGTCTTGGGGGGCCTGAATTCAGAAGAAAGAGGAGTGAAGATGGGTGGAAGGAACAGCAACCATCTAAAATATGCGGATGACACTACACAACTAGTGGAAAACATCACAGACTTGGAAGAATTATTAAGGAAGGTCAAAGAAGAAAGGTCAAAGGCAGGCTTATTGCTGAACATAAAGAAAACAAAAATAATGACCGTATGTTCAACCTAGACAATAAGGAAATTAAAATAGTACAAGAATTCTCATCTCAAGGATCAAACATTGATCCGAATGGATTCTGCAGTCCAGAAATCAGAAGAAGACTAGGAATGGGAAGGGTAGGCATAAAAGAGCTAAATAAGATCCTAAAAATATGCAACTGAGCACAAAATGTCCAAGCCATTATATTTCTCATCACCACATACGGATGTGAGAGCTGGACAGCAAAGAGATCTGACTGAAAGAAAATCAACTCATTTGAGATGTGGTGCTGGAAAAGAGTGCCAAAGAAAGCATGGACAGCCAAAAAGATTATTGCCTTTTCAGGTTTTCAGACTAAACCTGAACTCTCCCTGAAAGCCATGGTGATGAAACTAAAGTAGTCGTACTTTGGCCACATCATGAAAAGGCTTCATTCATTAGAAAAGGTAATAATACTGTGTTGTTGTTTTTTCTTTTTCTTTGAAGTTAGAATTATTATATGTAGATATGTGTTTATTTGTTTGTTATTAATAAAAAAAAGAAAAGGTAATAATACTAGGGAAGGTGGAAGGCAGTAGAAAAAGAGGAGGACTGCATGCCAGTTGGATGGACTCAATTGGAGAACCAAGAATCTTAGAGATACCTCATTCACAGGGTCACCATGAGTCAGAGTAAATGCAAGGGCAGTTAATAACAACAACAAACCGGAAATCCCAGGATTCTATCAGATGGAATGATGACAGAGTGGAATCAACACTGCAGTTGTTTGTTGTGAAAGGCCCATAATCTGAAGTGAGGGAAATGGCAGAAACGATAAACTCTGTGGAATGTGGATGTTTCATTAGAAAGGAAACACAGGAAGGTTAGCATGATGTGTGTCTTTGGCTTTTGCACAGGAATGGAAGGGATGCATTTTCTACATGTGCTCCCAAAACATAAACTGTCTTAAATCCTGATGTTTTTCTGTGGAACATCAGCCATTGATTTTTCCCTCTCCGACAAATTCCTCATAAATAACAGTCTCACTGGAAAGGACCTTGCTTCTATTCCTTCAGGCGAACCATGTTTTTGATATTTTCCCAAAGATAAGTGGCACACAGGGCCCTAAATAAAACAGCTTTGTGCAACATTATTCAGAAACCATGGCAACAAGAAACCACAGACCTTCACAACTTCATAATGGCTGCAGCCACAAGGAAATAGCAAGCCACCGCTAAATGCCACAACATGAACCTGTCTCTCCAGGGCAAGTGTGGTGGTGAGTGTCTCCCCCTGAACACTGGTTTTAGATTCAAGTGTCCAAGTGATTTCAAACACTGGTGTTTTTGCTTGCAAGTCCTGCACCACTGTGACCACACAGTACTGACAAGGCAGGCAATGGTTTTGTTGTTTGGGAGACTGTTCTGCTGTCATCTGCCCATTTGTAGCTTAAAAAAAAAACACTGAAGTGTTTCCAGAATTAAATAATAAATGCACTCTTCATAGGATTTCTGTTTATTGAGTGTGTTCAAGCATTTAATATATTCACATTTATATTTGTCTGTAGACTAGCAAATCTTTTTAATAAACTGGGGGAGGATTCTATCCCGCTGGAATAGGGATTTTTTACTACCCTAGGATGGATAATTAAATGTTTTTGTCATTCTTTTACCATCCTAGTACAAAAAATTCTGCTGAATCAATAGAAGCGCAAGCACTGATACAATCTATAGAGTCAGACAAGAGATGGTGACCAAAATATGTTGAAAAACATGTTTCTGACATTGCTGTAGTGTTTTAACAACATCATGGCAGGCAGCAACTCAACAGGTGTAGCTTTTTCAATTGATGGATATGAGAAAAGCTTTGTCTGCTGAATTTCCTCCTGCATGACAGTTGTGAAAAGCATAGGAACTGGCACTTGCCAGAAAAAAAGAACAGCAAATGACAAGTTGAAGAGTAGGAGTGGGAAAAGGTAATAATCTAAAATCAGCATTGGTCATTTTAATTTATAAAAAGTAAGACTGGAAATATTCCCACTTCTTGTGCATCAGCAGTTATAGCTGTGATCCCACTCTGTACTGTTAGCCAAGACCAGGAAAGATTCACAGCATGAATGTGCTCTAATAGACCTTTCCACATGTACTATAACAACATATTTTCCATCTAGTAAATGTTTTATAAATACTATACATTCAGAGAACTGAAGGAGGGGAAAGCTTCTCCTTTGATCCACTTTTAAAATATTACAACCGTTGTAACTAGACCCATTACTGGAAATAAAGAACATTACTTTTTGAAATTAAAACTCTCAATCTCAAATCTGTTCCCTTGTGAATAAGTATCAGAACATTTAAAATACCTACAATTTTCTGAAAATTGATTCTAAAATAACAGACTACACACAGAGAAACATACATATTGTCTTCATTTCACCAGTTCCAATTAGTTCCATTTATCTCAAGAATTGCCTCCTAATATATGAACTGACTTCCTCTGAGATCTACCTCTGAGTTTTTACTCCAGATTCCCTGTTAGGACTTTTTCTGTTTAGTTCCTAGCATTTAAAATGCTCTCCAAAGGACATTGCTTTGGCCCCATCACTGTTCATTCTAGCAGAAAGATCAGTTCTGTTCCAAAGAGCTTTACTGATCAGTTCTGTTACAAAGAGCTTTAGCCGCAGCCTCTCAATGGGAACTTTGTCAACTGACCCTTATATAAACTCAGCTGATCCAATGTCTGCATGCTGATTGTGACTTAGGGTTGCCAGATTGAAAACTTAATAGGGCTCCTGTACTGTTAAAGATTGTGTAGAAATGGGAATCTCAGCAGGTGCACAATCAAGCAACAAAGAAAACCTGCTGACATTCCCACCTTTACACAACCATTAAAGATACCGAAGCCCTTTCTGGTTTTCTTTCTGGCAGCTCTATGGCCATCAAAAAATCCCTTGTCTATTGTTGTGTGCTGTCAATTCATTTCTGACTTATAATGACTTACAGCAAACCTATCAAGGTATTTTTCTTGACAAGATTTGTTCAGAGGTGGTTTGCCTTTGCCTTCCTTTATGGCTGAGAGAGTGACTTATCCAAGGTCACTCACTGGGTTTAAGTGGCCAAGCAGAGATTCAGACCTCTGCCTCCAGAGTCATAGTCCAATGGTCAGACCACTACATGGCATTTGCTCTTTATATTAATTTTAAAGCATATTTATTTTATAGGATTGCTGTTTTAGTTTGCTAAAATTAATAATGTTAATTTCCCCCTTTGTATATTCCAAAGAGTTTTTTAAAATCTTCCAAAAAAATTGAAATAACTTACTCAAATACTTTAATCATTTCCAAGTGGAGTCTGAGTAAATGAAAAGAGCCAATATGTCACAGAAGTAGGCAGCAACAGAGACACGCTGGGTTGTTTGGGTTTTTTCTTTTTCTTTTTTGGCAAAACATCTCTCCCACATGCATAATTGAATATAAAGCACTCAAATAAAATAAAATAAATAAATACAGATCTCCCCTCCCCGCTCATGTGATGTGCTTTTATCATTGCTTACACTTTGGCCATCCACCCAGATCTCAAAGATTTTGCTCCCAGCATGGAAGTAGGTGTAAATGACAGCACTTGACATTTCACTAATGAGAAAGCTTCTTCAGATCTTTGGCAGCCTGTACCTCTGAACTCTTCATCACAGTCTTTAAGATTAAGACAACAGTCTTATCCATCCTTACTGAATAGTAAGGCCCACTGAACTGAGACTTATTCATGACAAAACATGCTGAAAAGCAGTAGTTACTTTTTTGGGGAGGGTGTACATAAAGGAAGGGTAGGAAAGCTTGGATATTCCTGATGTTTTTGGATGACACATTTCATAATCTCTTGCCATTGACCATACTGGGTAGAGCTGATGGGAGTTGTAAGCCAAAACATCTGGAGGACCAAATCTCTCTCACATCATGTCTCAAGCTACTTGTGTCCCTCATCGGAAAACCTACACAAGCATAAGCAGGGAGAAATGTAAGGTATTACACTTAGGCAGAAAAAAAAATGTGAAAGTCTTAGATATAGGTTAGGTGACACCCGGTTTGACAACAATATGTGCAAAAGGGATCTGGGAGTCCTAGTAGACCACAAGGTAATCACGAGTCACAGCAGCTAAAAAAGACAATGGCCTGTTACAGACTGCCAAAATAAAGCTGCTTCGGGTCTCTTTGGAGGTATGCTATTTAAATGATGCATGGGTCCTAAGAGTCCGGAGGTCGCGCCAAAGCCACCCTCCATTCCTAAGCACTGGAGTGCAGCTTTGGTGCAGCTTCCGGATTCTTAGGATGCATGCATCACTTAAACAGCATACCTCCAAAGAGACCCGAAGCAGCTTTATTTTGGCAGTCTGTAACAGGCCAATATGATCCCAGGCTGCATCAATAAGAAAGTAGTGTTTACACTGAAGGAAATAACAGCACCACTCTATTCTGTTTTGGTCAGACCTCACCTGAAATACTGTGTCCAGTCCTGTCCTGTCTAATTCAAGAAGGATATTGACAAGCTAGAGCGTATCCAGAGAAGAGCAACCCAAAATGGTTTCACCAGGCAGGTCCAGCTCCATCAGGACTAGACTGGAAGAAGGAAGAGCCCTCCCTCCAATCCATCTGCCTTGGTCCAGGTCTCAGAGGGAGAGAAGATCCACTGGACCTCATCCCTTTTCCCTCCACCATTCCCTCCTCCTTTTGTTTCATGTCTTGATTGTAAGCCTGAGGGCAGGGAACTGTCTGATTAAAAACAATAATTGTAAGTTGCCCTGAGAGCCATTAGGGCTGAAGGGCAGGGTATAAATACCTAAATAAATAAATAAATAAAATGGTGCAAGGTCTGGAAACCATACCCTATGAAGAGTGGCTTAGGAAGTTGGGTATGTTTAGTCTGAGGAGGAGAAGGTTAAGAGGTGATTCAATAGCCATGTTTAAAAATGGGAAGGGATGTCATATTGATGCTGGAAGAAGCTTGTTTTCACCTGCTTCAGAGACTAGGATATGGAGCAATGGATTCAAGCTACAGGAGAAGAGATTCTGTCTCAACATTAGGAAGAACCTCCTGACTGTAAGAGATATTCAACACTTGAATACACTGCCTCTGAGTGTGGTGGAGACTCCTTCTTTGGAGGTTTTTAAAGAGACTGGATGACCATCTGTCGGGAGGGCTTTGAGTGTGTCTGCAGGACATTGGACTGGATCGCCCTTGTGGTCTCTTCCAACTCTCTGATTATATGATTCTATTTTATTCAAGTGAGGAATATTTTAGTTATGTAGACAAGCCTGCTATGATTCCACTTTAACTGCCATGGCTGCGTTGTATGGTATCAAGGAGCTTATAGTTTTCTGAGGCACTGGAGCTCTCTGGCTGAGAATTCTAAATGCCCTAAACTGCAAATCCCAGAATTCCATTAGAATGGAATTATAATGCTAAAACTGTAGTAATGTGTAAAGGTCCCAAGTCTAAAGTA